>NC_143526.1:13185591-13340869 GCF_031878675.1 Megascapheus bottae
TGTGAAGAAGTAAATTCAGATAAGGAAGGGCGTTTTGCTCCCGGTTTCCTAGAGAAACCGAAATCTCTCGCACTGAAATCGTCTTTATCGGGAGAAGGTCGGGCTTGGCTGCAAGAACGTTCCTGAAGGCATTGCAGACGGTGCATAATCTCATTGTAACATATTTAATCATTAGAGCAGTGCGAACGAATAAAGCAAAGGGGTTCGCCTGGGGGGACGTGGTGTTTGGTTCCCCCAATAAGCCAGTAATAATGGATTGGCTGGAACACGCTCCTTTGGCTCGAGGGGCGGGGGGCTTAAACCTACATTTTTAAAAGAAAAGATTGGAAGAAGACCCGTTGTGTTTTGTAGTCCGCCCGGGGCTACATTTCGTGTTCAATTTAACACCCATGAAAGTTAAACGGCTTTGCTCGCCTCTTATTTTATTGGATGCATTTTCAAAGATCTCATTAAATTGCATTTATCAAAGTCCTAACATATACCCTCGGGGTCTTACGCCCACACAATGAGGCTGATTAATGGACAGAGAAATCCTAATTTCTATTACAATTCACGTCCTCCGGAGCTATTTGGCTTTTCGTGGGGGTAGCGGCAGGTAATTGGAAAGCCTGGTCTATCTTCCCTTGAGAGAGAATGGGAGACACTTCTATGTCTTCCACCCTCTACGACTATGACCTGGTCAGTGGCTCCAGGCTTAAAGTCCCCCACATCAGCTTCCCTCCCCCTCATACTCTCTAGGGATCCCTGCCATTCTGACGGAAGGGGACCCAACAATGGGCCAGAGCTGAGACACTGGGCTTGCAAAACGTATTCATTCACCACCTTCCTGGTGACTTGTCCTTCTGGGAAGCATCCATTCATTCTTCCCATCCTCCTATTTAGGAGTCAATCCTCAACATGGACTAAAGAAAGAAGGAAACTCACCTAGAGCTTGAACCCAAAGTGGGCTCCTCTGTGTCCATTCACAGTGTGCTCTCTGGTCCATCTGGACTCTGACAAATGGAAAAAGGGAATCCTCTCCGCCAGAGATCTTTGTGGTTGTGATCTGGCCTGCCCAAAGTTGCACATTCCATGGAGCTTCGGGACTCCTCTCTTCAGTCACTACACAGAGGTTTCCAATAACCTCAGTTTCCCTCTGAAGCTAGTACAAATTGACTTTCCGTTTCCTGGAAAGGTCCTCCTGTCGGTGGATGGTATTTCAGGGGCAGAATTGCCTAGATTTCTTCCATTCAGGATGCCAGAGTTGCCCCTGTCGCTTATAAACCCAAACCCAAAGAACCCTGGAAGTTTTTTTTGGGGGGGGGGATAGCATTATTAGAGGTGGTCATCTTTACTGCTGTGAGTAGAGACCAGAATGAGAGACATTTTCCTTCACCAATGATTCTGAATTTAGACCATACTTGGAGTCTTGAACCCGAGAGAAAACAAACCTCCCCTCTGACAAAAAAAAAAAAAAAAAAAAAAAGCCTTTAGGTGGCATTGCTCATTCTTACTGGAGCTGGAAGGTGTGATGTGCTTTGTTTCAGGAGTGAACCCAAGGCAAATACTTGCACCTTGGCACTAACCAGACAATAAACTAATTCATTTGAAGGTTGTTATCTAAGATGAGATGGAGAGGTGAGAGACTCAACCACATTGTACGAGGAAAGGAATTTCTTTTCATTCCAAAGAAAAGGAAAGGACTAACAAGGAAATAAAGTCAAGCAAATTAGTGTTTCCAGATAAAGGGGTGAGGTCTTGATTTATTTATATGTTTATGCTAAGAAGTGATGCCCGTACCAGTGGCTTATGCCTGTAATCCTAGTTAACTCTGGAGGCTGAGATCTGAAGGTTGAGATTGAAAACCAGGGGTAGGAAAGTCCATGAGTTATCTCCAATTAACAACCAAAAAGTCAGAAGTGGAGCTGTGGCTCAAGTGATAGAGCACTAGCCTTAAGGACTAGCCTCAAGTTTGAGCCCCAATACTGTCACACACACACACACACACACACACACACACACACACACACACACACACACACGGGGGGGGGGGAGAAGTGATTTGATTTGATTTGCAGACAGACAGATAACATAAAGAGTGCCACCCACTTAGGCCTGTCTAAGCTTTGGACTCCTTAAGGCCATTTCTCTTTCAAGTCAGCTTGCAAAGATCCACTCTACCCCTAAGACATTGCCCCTAAGTCCTCTGGAGGGTGCACCTTGTAACCGGACTAAAGCAGCCATTGGGGGAGGGAATCAGATGCCACCCAAGAAGGCTGGGGATTTGGCTTAGTGGTAGTGTGCTTGATTAATATGCACAAGGTCCTAGGTTCAACCCCCAGCCCTGGAAAGAAAATGCCACCCAAGTATGCCCACTTTATCCACAGGCCCACTGAGGAGGGTTCCTAACTATATATCAAGACCTCTTCCCACTTGCCTAAAGTATCTTTCTTGCCTTGTTTGCTCTAAGATTTAGAACTCATCTCTCTATCCCCCACATATACAGTGGGAGGAGGTAAACTGAGGTATGTGGTAGAAGCCAGGAAAGCAGAACACATTGGGGCAGCCCCCAGGCTGCAGAGCACTGAAAAGACACTACTGTTTGAGCTACCTGGGAAAGTAAACAGGTAAACATTGGGCTGACTTAAAGGGCCACTTGTCCTGGAGTGGGGCCACTTAGCCTGTGTACATTCACCTCCCCTCTGAGGCCTCGAGTGATTGTTCAACTCCCTCACAGCCCTCTCCAGTTGTCCAAGCTCAAGCTTCAATCCAAAAACCCACAGCAGCCAACTCACAAGAGTCCCCAGTCTCCAGAGAGAAAGGCATTCTTCCCCACAGCCAACTTGTGACTCCCATGAAACCCTCTTAAATTTGGGAGGAGGGAGAATACATTGTTAGACAATAGTCTAAACCAGGAGCTCCAATACTAAGGATGAAGACCAAGGGCTAACTGAGAATGGCTTCAGCTCTTCAGATAACCCCAGCAAGAGTGTGTGTTGCTCAGAGACTAATGAGATACTTAGCCAATCTTCCTCTGGCTAAAGCATGGGCTCAGAACTGCGCTGGGTTCAAAATTTCCAGCACTCACCCCAACTTCCTCCCCTGGAAGGAGAAGACACAGTGCAGAGGCACTGAGCTCACCTCACCAAGACAGCTAAGCAGCCCAGAGTTAAACCAGATGGAGCCTGGAACAATGCCCACCCTCCCACAGTAACTCCAAGTGGACATGACCCAGCGCACATCTATGCAGAGCTGAAACTGGTGCCAGCAGATGCTGATTCCTACTCAATTGGCAGGGTGGGGCTGGTGGGGCCAAGAATACAGGACTCGAGGATAGGGAAGGAGGGAGGGACTGGGTCTGCTCAGCCTGCTGGGTGTACTGATTTCCATGGAAAAGGAGATCCTGAAACCCAAAAGGCCAGACTAGAGCACTCTCAGGGAAGCCTCTTTCAGAGTCCATAGCATCAGTCACCTGTTTAATTTGGGCAGAAGTGGTGCATTTAGTGCTTGACCCCTTGGGCCTTCCAACCCCAAGCCTGGCCCACGAATTTGAGGAAACCCAGTAGTAGGATCAAGGCACGTCTGTAGGCACAGGACTTTCCCTTAGCCACCAGCTGGGCCTGTACAGGCCTCCCGGCATCCCCAGGCTGCCCCTGGGGGAGTTGTATTTTATGATCTTCCACTAACAAGCCCAGTTTCTCCCCAGCAATTAGGAGCCTCCCAGCGGTCTCCCCTGGTCTTTTCAATTGCAAATGTTAACACTTTGGAGGCGAGCTGGGGAACTGCACTGGTCACGAAGGGGTAGGGGAAAATGAACTTGTGAAGTCCTCAGAGAAATGAAACCCAGCACTGTAGGTCTGGCTGCTGCACTTGTGGGTAGAGCAGGAGCCTCTCCCAACCCTGAAGTCCCAAGGCAAGGAAAAACCTGGCTACAGTCTCCTGGGTGAGAGTGAGTTGAGGAAGAAAGAGACACGCCGTGGACGCCTGTACTCACTGGGAAAGTCCCACACAGGTGCTGGGGGGAAGGGGGCAGGAGAGGGGAAGAGAGGAAGACAGGAGGAAGGGTTCTGTCTGGCAGGGGCAGCTGTGGGGGTGAACCCAGCCTTTGTGAACTGGGCAGGAGACCTTCATCTTCACACTTAAATCAGTACTCCTTCCCTACAATTAATTCCCAGGACCTTAGCCGCCCATAGAAAAACAGTTGTCTCTGTGTGTGTGCTCCACACACCTTTGCAAGCTCCTTTGCAAAGCTGATTAGACTGAAGAAGGAAGAAGAAAGGTCCACCAGGCTTAGAAAAGAAAAACCTTGGGAACTATAGAGAACTAGATGGATTTAAACTATGGAAAAGAGCAAGCTCTGGAAAGCTCCTCCCCCCTTTACACGCGCACGCACGCACACACACACACACACACACACACACACACACACTCAAAGATGGCTCTGGACATATTCCAAAAGGAACACTTCTGGCTAAAGGACCACCTTTCCACTCAATCCAGGAAATGGGCCTGGCCTAACCACCATGCTCTCTTTTGGCCCCAGGCCTTAGCCTTCAATCCTGTCCTGCTTCCCCCCCCCCCCAAAGCACACTCCTCCACCCCCTTCCCTTAGGACAGAGGAATAAGAAGAGGAACAAAAGGAGGTCTTTTCTGCAATGCTTGGGTTGAGGAACTTTTTCTCACCAGCTATTTATTTAGCATCCGAGTAACAATGGCTGGGAGCAGGCCCACCCCCGCTTCTGTGTCCAAACTCAGCGCTTCCCTTATCACCAGAAAAGCGACTTGCCTCCGAAGTCGCGGCTTGGGCAGTGAGCTCCCATGTAAGGGGAGGGGGCAGTCAAGGAGGGACAGCAAAATAAATAAGAGTAAAGGACATGGAAAGTCATGTGTTGAGGAATATGGTTTCAACCCCATGCCTACTTCTTGTAAGAGGGGAAAAAAGGGAGAAAGGGGAAAAGGAAAAAAAAGGAGGAAAAAGAGAGGAATGGGGAGCGTCAACATGAAGGGGTTTCCTTAATATTGTGGACGGATTCAGAAATGAATGAAGAGATAGTCCATTGAAAAGGGTTGAATGCCATGACAACAAGGAACAACCTTAGATTTATTCCAAACAGTTAGGACACATTGAAAGAGAGCGTCAATCATGTATTATTTCGCCACTGAAATAAATGCAAAAACCGAGCTAGGACAAAGGCTTCCAACGGGAGCCGGACATTTGTCTACATTTCGCTCATTGTCCGCAGCTTAGCAATCGGTTTGTATTTGTGTTTGCCCGGGTCCGACCACCCAGGACGCGCCGACGAGGGGCTCGCTCTAACCTGGGCCATTGTCACCCACGTCACATACTGGGGGCGAGGCAGCGAGGGCTGCGGAAAGCCGCTGAGCGGCTCGGAGAGAGTCGCCCTCACCCGGCGTTGGCAACCCGGGGGTGGCAGAGGCGCCTTGGTGGCCGGAGCAGCTGCGCGCACCAAAGGACCCTGCGTCCGCAGGGCCTCTGCTTCCCCTGCGCCAAGCGGCCCAGGCTTGGGGCTGTCTGGGGAGGGCGGGGGAACCCTGATTCCCGCAGGCGATCTTCGCTGCCCCTCCTTTACCCAGAGACCAAGCTCCTTCTCGTTGCTTCTTGGGGCGAACAAGCATCAGGTAGCAACCCCCCCCACAAATAGTTAAATTGGACAGAGGGGGTGTCGGGCGGCGTCGCCTTTTCTTCTCCAGCCCCAGCGCGGAGGAAAGCCGCCCCGGGAACGTTCAGCTCCCAGGATGGGGGGGGGAGATTAGAAAGTTGACACCAACCCAAGCAAACTGGAAGCTGGCGTCGCCTCCTCACCCTCGGAACGCACCCTCGGGGTGTCCGAAAGGGGAAGAAATGAAAGGACTGGCAGGGCTGTAGAAAACGCCTCAACACCCGCCTATCCCATGACCCCACTCCCCCCTCCAGCGTCCAGGGTTTTCAGGGTCCTCACCCGGGTTGGAAGCACGACCCCCACCCCCCAGCTCTGCGCTTCGATCCCGCCCCTCTGGGTTCCCGCCGCTCCACCTTAAGCTGCGGGCTGGAGGAGGGGACCGGGACTGACTGACCAGGACACTAAGGGGCCAAAAAAAAGGGGGGGGGAGGGGGACGAGCCAGTCTGCTCAGCCCTCCACCGGGAGAAAGCAGGCTACTGAGGCCTTCGGCTGCTAGGCTGGACAGACGTCCCAACTCGGCCTAAGTTAGCGCGTCACAACCCCAGCTCTCTCCTTTTCCTGGACCGCCCGCCAAGCAGAAAGTGAACTGCGAGTCCTTGGTGTCTGCAGAGAAATCGGGGGCGGAGAAGGGGGGGGTGAGGGAAATAAATGAGTCTTTAGCAAATAAAGGGTGACTGGAGGGGGGGTGGGCCGCTCGCTGGGGGGCTCTGGCCCGCCCCGGGTCCAGACCTCTCCAGGACTTCGGGTTCTTTCGCGCGGTTAACTAGAATCAATTACTTGCCTTGTCATTTCTAGTACTCATCCTTAAGCCTCAACCAAAATATTGACCTAGGAGGCTTACAGAAGTTGGGCTCTTGCCATTTGAACCGGATCTTGTTTAGGGAACACACCAGCGATGGGAAGGAGAGATTGCTGAGGCTGAGGCTGAGGCTGAGCCTTCACCCCCTCCGCACACCCCCCCTCCCCTTTCCCCAAGGCTCTACGAATCGCCAATTGTCCAACTGGCCCCTAGGCAGGCAGGCAGGCAGAGGTGGGAAGGTAGGAACCGGTAAATGTTAAAAGAAGATTTTTTTTTCTCTCTCTCTCTCTCCCTCCTCCTCCTCCTCACACTCCTCCTCCTCCTCCCTCCTCCCTCCTCCCTCCTCCCATTCGTTTTGTTTCTACCAGCCCCCCTCCCTTGCATCTCTTTTTAAGATGCAATTTGTTAAAACGGCCCTTTCAAGTGTGTGGTCTCCAGAACAACGCGGTGGCTCTTTGTATGTAAATACTGGGTTAAAAAAAAAAAAGGCTCTCCCCCGTCTTTGCAATTAATTGACACGTTACACCTCTCATCTTGCTCTAGAGGGCCGTTGGCTGAAAGCGCGGAGCTCCCCAAAACCCACAATTTCACATCTGCAAATACTGTCTTCATCCACTTGACTCCCAAGACCCGCCCACACGTGGCCAACCTTTGCGTTTTTAATGTCTCTCTCCCCCCCGTTTTTTTTCCACCCTTCTCTCGCTCCCTTCTCTCGCGCCCCCTCCCTCCTCTCTCTTTCCCTTCCTCCCTCCCTCTTTCTCCCCCTCCCCCCTCCCCAGGTTCGTGAGTGGAGCCCAGCCTTATATGGACTGATCGCTCGGGCAATGGCCCATTTTTTCCTCGCCACCAGCCGCCACCGTGCGCCGAGCGGCCGCCGGAGCCCGAGCCGACCGCGCCTTGGCACCTCTCCTGGAGTTACAAACTAAGGTCGGGCTGGCGCACAGCGCGCCGGCCGCCTACTCCCTGCGTCCATTTCCTCTTGCTTTCGGAGAAGACAGTGGCTCTGGGTTGGGTTTTTATTTTCTCTCCCCCTTTCCCTTTCCGTCATTGTTTTGTTTTATTTTAATTTTTTCTGAAATAATAATTACTCCCCCAATAATTGAGGCCCATCCCCCCTACCCTCCCCCTCTCATCCTCTCCCCCCCCCCCTCTTCCTCCTCGCCCGCCAGGGCTGGGGGAAAGCGCCACGGATTGACCAAGTGAAGCTCTCTTAACTTTACCGGCATAAATTGCGGGGTGCCGAACCATGTCGCTGACCAACACAAAGACGGGATTTTCGGTCAAGGACATCTTGGACCTGCCGGATACTAATGATGAAGAAGGCTCAGTTACCGAGGGGCCGGAGGAGGAGAACGAGGGACCGGAACCCGCCAAGAGGGTCGGGCCTCTGGGGCAGGGCGCCCTGGACGCCGTGCAGAGCCTGCCCCTGAAGAGCCCGTTCTACGACAGCAGCGACAACCCCTACACGCGCTGGCTGGCCAGCACCGAGGGCCTCCAGTATTCCCGTAAGTAGCGAAACTGAACCTCAGCCCTCCCGAGCTCCCCTCCCTGCGGCTGCAGCCCGGGCTGGACCCAGGGAGCTGGGGGGATGGGGGATGGTGAGGGGTGGGGGTGGGAGGGTTTCTCAAGCTCACTCCTTGTCCCAAGAAAGATTTTTAAACACTTGTTTCCAATAGCCTCTTTCCTCCTTCTCCAAACGCTCCATCTCCTGGCCAAAGATGATCTCAGATTTTTTTTTTCTTTCCCCCAACTTGAGAAGTTAAAGAGACAGAAAAGGGAAATGTCTTCCAAGGGCCGATCGCAGACGTCAACCCCACGGAGAGCTTCCAGCGGAGACCCCCGGACTCTTGACCACAGAAAGGACTGGCCTGGCGCACATTGGAGCCAGCCAGTGAGTCTGGTCCGGCTCCGGGGTCCCGGGTATAAGTAGTTCACCCTGCCCCCTCTGCGCCATCATAAGAGGATGCTTTGTGCGGTGCTGGGGGTGTCCAGGAAGACTGGAAGCAAAAAAAAAAAAAGCCCGAAAGCCCCCAAAAAAACCCTGCCTTAAATGGCTGAGCTGATCAATGCTGGGATTGTGGAGGTTTTCTTTTTGAAAATCTGCCCACGTCTCTCCAGAGAGGAAATAGCTTAAGGAGGCCGGAGCCCTTAACCCTCAAGGATCTCCCACGCGCTCCATTCCTCCACTAAATGTGCACCCCTACGGGAGCGAACCCCTACAAAAGCGAGCCCAGCCCGGGGCCCTCACTCCTCTTGATTCTCCCTTTTTTTAATTTTTATTTTTTAAACCCTGGGCGACCCCGACGACTTCCTCAAGCGGTCAGGGGATCAGAGCAAAGTCAGCCGGGTTAGCCGAGGACCAGAGCCCCCCCACCCTCCCCAGCAGAGGAAACCCGGGTGTGAGAGGTCTGAGCACCCCACCCCTTCCCCTCCGTCCAGGCCCTGGGCTTCCAAACGCCTGACGCCTTTCTCTCTCCACCCTCTTCCTCCCCAGTGCACGGGCTGGCGGCTGGCGCACCCCCTCAAGACTCCGGCTCCAAGTCCCCTGAGCCCTCGGCTGACGAGTCACCGGACAACGACAAGGAGACCCCCGGCGGCGGGGGGGACGCGGGCAAGAAGCGGAAGCGGCGGGTGCTCTTCTCCAAGGCGCAGACCTACGAGCTGGAGCGGCGCTTCCGGCAGCAGCGGTACCTGTCCGCGCCCGAGCGCGAGCACCTGGCCAGTCTCATCCGCCTCACCCCCACGCAGGTCAAGATCTGGTTCCAGAATCATCGCTACAAAATGAAGCGTGCCCGAGCTGAGAAAGGTATGGAGGTGACGCCCTTGCCCTCGCCGCGTCGGGTAGCCGTGCCCGTCTTGGTCAGGGACGGCAAACCGTGCCATGCGCTCAAAGCCCAGGACCTGGCAGCCGCTACTTTCCAGGCAGGCATCCCCTTTTCGGCCTACAGCGCGCAATCGCTGCAGCACATGCAATACAACGCTCAGTACAGCTCGGCCAGCACCCCCCAGTACCCGACAGCACACCCCCTGGTCCAGGCCCAGCAGTGGACTTGGTGAGCGCCGCCCCCTCCAAGACTCGCGGCCACCCCCTCCCCAGGCCCAGGTTCCACTCCAGCGGCGGCGGCGGTGGCCAGGAGAACTGGGTCCTTAACGATGGTTATTATTATTATTATAATTATTATTCGGGTCGAGTTGACTCTCGGCTCCAGTTGGGGAGGCACCGAGAGGTTGCCCGCGGCACCCCTCCCACCCTACCCCTTTGGAGTGGCAGATTCCAGCCGTCGGACTCTGCCCCATCCCACCCCTCTCTTCCTTTGAACCTTTGGAGAGGGTTGAACTCTAAGCCGTGTTTACAGAATGTTTGCGCAGCTTCGCTTCTTTGCCTCTCCCCGGGGGGAACCAAACCATCCCAGCGTTCACTTCACTTGAAATGAGGAAAAGACCAACTCCCCCATCCCACCCCTCCCCGCTTTCGTGAATTTTGTAAAAAAAAAAAAACAAACAAACAAAAACAAAAACAAAAAAATATGTCGGTGTGAGTAGCGCTATTGTCAGTCGTCTTTAAAGCAAGTGGGGGAGACTTTAAAGATTTGAGAGGATTTTTTTCTCCCTCTGTCTTTAAAAAAAAAAAGAAAGAAAGAAAATGCTCAATATGTATGGCCGTGTAAACGCTCTGACAACTGGTGGCAGATGTCGCTTTTCGTTGTAAATATCGGTGATGGTGTTGCCAAAAATGACATTCAGAAATGGGCCTTGTCCCCACTCCAGGCCTGACTCCTTTCTTTGTGGTTTGTTTTGGTTTGGATATGTTTGGTTTACTACATTTCCCCCCCCCTCCCAGTTTCTTCTTCTCTTCTTTTAATTTAATTTTGTTTTGTTTTGTTCCGTGTGAACAGTTTTCAAATATGGAAAAAAGGGGGTAAAAAACAGTATGTAGGCGAAAAGCCCCATTTTCTTGGGTCCTGAGCTCCAGAATTTAGAACTCAGCAGCTTCGCACGGTCCTCTCCTCTCCCCGCCCCAGAGCGCCGGGCGCTGAAAGCTTTCAATTTTTTTAAGTAAGAATTTTAATAAAAATCCTGTGTTTAAAAACAAACACACAAAGCACAGCCCTCCCGTTTGTCAACTTTGTCGCTCTGCTGGGGGCGGGAAACCTCTGGCCCAGGACCCACGAGCTGTGTCCTTCTCCGGGCTGGGTGGTCAGGTGTACCGGGACGCTGGAGGCGCTCCCCGCCAGGCCGCACCCCGACTGACCACCGTTGCACCCCGCGTTAGGACCGGGGGCCGGAGCGCTAGAGCTCGGCCTGCAGCCTGCCAGCGGCTGGCGGGGAGTCCAGGATGGCCTTTGATCCCCGGGCCTGGGCCCGGGCTTCGCGTGCAGTGTGAATCCCCCCCAGCAGCAGAGTCCTAGTCCAAAAAGGAAAAGTGACTTTGAGAACCGCAAAGGCGAGGATAGCGAGCCCCCCTCGCCCGCCCTCCCGCCCGCCCTCCCAAATCAACGAGTGGCTCCTTCAGCCTGAAAAGCTGTTGAAGCCACTACACTCGATGACTTTCACTTTGTTGCGTTTGATTTACCTCGCGCTGAAGGGGGGGGGGGGAATCCCCGAGGTTGACACTGTTCAGTTTCTCTCCACTCCCCACCCCCCTTTTTAAAAATCTTCCGGATGGGGTGCAGGCCCAAAGGCCCACTCCAAGGCCTGGGCGCGGCCTGGGGGCGAGTGTGAGCGGGGTGGAGAGGTGGTTTCGAGGCTTTGGCTATGGGGAGGACGTGAGGGGTCCTGGGCGCATTCGTGGGACTGTGGGCTGAGAGCGCGACTCACCGCCAACCTCGACCCACCAGCCTTCCCTTCCCGTGACTCCCCCATCTTTGGGTTCAGCTCTCGAGGCAGGAACTGGATCCTTTGCCTCGTCCTCCCCCAGCGTTTGGTAGAGCGTGCCCCCCTCCACCCCCAGGCCGGCCTCGGGTGCGCGGTTGTCTGACGAATGGTTAAAATAGTGGAGATTGGGTGCGCCCGGACCTCCGGGCTTGGGAAACCCGGGAGCCGGAAGTGGGTAAACAGCCCGGGGCTCCGCCAGCGGGCCAGCGGTCGTAGCCCTCTGTAGAGTTGTTTCCACCCCAGCCAGGTCCCCGGCCTCCAGCGCCGACGCCGGCACTCAGGTGGCCGCTCGGAGGAGGGGGTTGACAGACCGGGGGGGGGTGCACCTTTCTCCTGAATCTACGCAGTCAGGAAAATAGCCGCGGTTCTGTGGCTCTGGGCCCGGTGGGAGCTCTGAAACGCCCGGAGATGGAACACCAGCCCATTTGGAAATAGTAATTCTGGTTTTCTGCGGAGCTCCATCTTCAAGGCTAGGGGGGTTGGAGGGAGGAGAGGAGGCCGGGCAAAGGGAGCGGTCCCCGATGACTTTCTGGTTCCCGCCAGTTCATGATCAGATTTAATTCAATATCTAAAGCAAACATGATTATCCGTGTGACCAAATCTGCGCGTCAATAGCACTCAGCGCAACGCGCCCAGGGACGTGATTACACTTTATTCCCCCGTTGCGCACCAGTCCCTAGATAATCGAGGGCAGGAAATCTCCCTAATATCCGCCTCCAGGTCCTTCCCACATCCAAGTTCAGCAGGTGGAAGAGGACAGTTTTCCTACATGCTGAAAAACTAGAAGTCCCCCTTTGTTCTTCCCACTGGCTTGGAAATCTTTGGGGGTTTGTCTAGGTATTTATAAACAGCCAGATATAGTTCTCCCCCAAATTAAAATTGTGGTTAATAATCGGTCACCCACCCTGCTCTGGATGTCAACCACTCACCATCGCAAGTGTAACTGTCTGTAGCCCCCAGCCACCTGTGTGGGGAGTAGGGGTTCGGAGAGGTTTGTCAGGAGGTTGAGGTTTGGCCTCAACTCTGGAAAACCAGAGATGCTTTTGACCACCCTAGTCCCCAGCTCTTCCTGGGCCATGAATAGTCACAAGGGTTCTCTAGGCCTGCCTCCGTGGAGGAAGAAAGGGGATTCGAACGCTCCAACTCGTGCAGGTTTCCAGTGTGCGCGCGCGGAGAGCGCATTTGGATACCAGCGGTCTGCAGACTGGGTGTGCGCGCGTCACGACACTGCCGCGACCCAAGAGGTGGGCCCGAAGCCTGCCTCTGCGCCTCTCTCTCTCTCTCTCTCTCTCTCTCTCTCTCTCTCTCTCTCTCTCTCTCTCTCTCTCTCTCTCTCTCTCTCTCTCTCTCTCTCTCTCCTCCCTCTCTCCCTCTCTCCTCCCTCTCTCCCTCTCTCCCTCCCTCTTTCTCTCCCTCCCTCTTTCTCTCCTTCCCTCTCTCCCCCCCCCCCTCTGGCAGTCTATAAAAGTCGAGCAGAGCCCTGTGTGGCCCTCACCCCAGCGCCCCGGGAGCGCCCCGGGCGCAGGGTCCGCTCGGGCAGTCTATCTTCGCCCAATCTACAGCAGGCCGCACAAAACCGCACAATGGGAAGGCTGGGAGTTGGAGATGTTAGAGGCGTGCATATTAAAAGGGGACAGAGAAAAGATCGCAGGGGACAGAAAGACGGGAAGAGGGAGAAGGGGCCCGCCCTCCCCCACCCCACCCGGCACCATTCAGCGCGCTTATCGCAGGCAGTGAATCCCGGAGTCAGGCAGAAGTCTCCTTGGGGTTTTGTTGGGCCTGTCACTGGGTCCCTTTGTCATCCGCGGACTCCATGCTGGATTCCATATGGCCAGCTGGGCCGAGGGAGCGCGAGGAGGGACAGGCACAAAACCCAAATTGTGTCCGGCTTTCAAACCCTGTATTGTTGTCTGTGAAAGGAAGACGCATTAAAAATTCGTGCTATATCTATTGGGGAGGAGGATGGAGGAGGGGAAAAAAGCCACCCCTGTCTTTGATGGCTTCAGAGGGCTCTGGCCCCGCCTAGGCCCCATGACTCTGAGATCTGGATCCTCTCTCTCTCTCTCTCTCTCTCTCTCTCTCTCTCTCTCTCTCTCTCTCTCTCTCTCTCTCTCTCTCTCTCTCTCTTTGTGGTCGGTGAGATGTGTACTTTAGGGATAGGACTCCTGTCACACACACTTTGTGCGGAACTGGAGGCCAGGCTTGTGTTTGGGCTCCCAGGCTGGAACCACTGGAGCATCTGGGATGCCTGGGACCGCTTGGTGCTGTGTCCGCCAGAGTTTGCCACTCCAGAGTACATGAGAATCCGGCCCTCTGGTTCCAGCATCAGAGGATGGAGTTACTCTTCTATTTCTGGCCAGGAAAGCCTCTGAAAACCTCTGCGGGGCCCAGCCCCATTTTTAGCCATGGCCTCTCTCTAGATGACCGGGAAGGCCAGCTCCAGTCCACTGACCACCCCAGGGGCTTCATTTTGGATTTCTTTGAGGGGATTGCAAAAATCTCGGTGCAAGGGAAAAGCCTGGAGAAACTTCCTCCAATCACCTCCCCACGGTGGAGGCAGAGGTTTCCTCCTTTATTCTCCTTCCTCCTTTTGTTTGCAAAATGCAGGTTAGTGGAAAGCACTGCCTGGCTTATGAGGATTTTGCCCCCCTTTTACCTTCCCTAAGTGCCTGAGTTGGCACCAGGCAGTCGAGGATAGTTTGAGTCATTCTGTTTCTTTCTACAATAGCCAGGTCAAAATCCCCATAAGCAGCCCCCAAAGAAATAGTATATGGTTTTAAAAAAAGAAGAAAGAAAGAAAATTTTTTAAAAAAGTGCTCAGGTTGAGCTGTGGAAGTCAAAAGAGAACCCAGACAGTTTCTCCTCTAGTCAGCCTTTGATGAGCTGAGTTGGTGGAAATTCCAATTAATCCGATCGGGTATTCCCCCCCCCCTCCTTGTTTAATGCTGGCATCATCATTAGAAGAATCAGATAACTCCATAGGAATGAGAACTTCCCTCTTCTCAATCACTCTCCACCCAGGCCATGGAAATAACTTATTTTCCTTACCTATTGACTGTTGGGCTTAGTTGAGACCTGGTGTGGATTTCTCGAGTCTTTTCAAGAGCCTGGTCATTGAAAAGCTAATCCAATATTTACCGAGCATAAGGACAGTTCTCAGACGTATTTATTAAGGCCCATCGCTAAGTGATTACTTAGACTCAAGACAAAGGCCAAGGGCGAGAGTGTCTAGGCGCTGGGCCTGACTCTCCGGGCATCTGGGCCCACTGAACACTTGGATGGCAGGCGTGAACTTGCAAGCCACTGAGTTCCACTCCCGGGCTGAAGTGGCCTGTGGATTAGATGCTGTGTTGGGTGGTATTTCAGGAAATATGTACTTGTGGCTTCCTGAGAGGCCAGTCGCAGTGACACTCTAAACTGTGTCGATATATCATCTTTTATCCAGGATCTGCAAATAAACCCCTGATCCCCTCGGGCGCATTATAGCCGCCGCTATCTCGCCAAGGAAGCGATCTGAGTTTTATTGCTTTCACCAACGCCCCAACACACACACATACACACACACACACACCTTTCCCACCAGTCTGCCGTTACACACACACACACACACACACACACACACACACACACACACACACCAAGCTCTAGGTTTCCTTCCCGGACATCTTTATGAAAGAGGCGAATGGGCCTGATCAGAGCTACTAGGGGAATGTGGGCCTTGCGCATGGGGGAAACGTGGAACCACTGTTGCTCCGTGCACCGCCCGCAGGCCTGTGTGTGTGTGTGTGTGTGTGTGTGTGTGTGTCCTCTGCCTCCGCCAGGAGGCACCCGCGTTCTACCCTCCCGCGCTTCCCACTGGGTCCTGGGGAGAAGCTTCTCCCTGGGAAGAGCTTGACGTGTGTGTGTGTGTGTGTGTGTGTGTGTGTGTGTGTGTGTGTGTGTGTGTGTGTGTGTATGTGTGTGTGTGTGTGTGTGAGGTCCCTTACGGCTGGGGCACCCAAGGGCAGCCCCAGCTGCGCTCCCAGCATGGGGGTAGAGGAGGGAGCCGCTCACAACTGCAGTGAGAGCACTTCAAGTGCCCCCCACGCCCCGCAGCGACCCCTCCCTTCCCTCGCCCGCACCCTCACCCATCACCGCTCCAACTCACCCCTTCCCCGACTTTCCCTGAGCATAGACAAACTGGTCATCCAAGAACGCCCTGGAGGCACGAGCAGCCCCAGAGCGCGGGCTCCGCAGTCCTGAGCGGTCCCCTGGCAGGAAAACACGGCGTGGGCCCCTGTGGGGGACCCCACGGTGCGCAGCTCTGTGCAATGGGGGTCAGGGGACATGGGGAGGGATGCTGAAGAGGGATTCTAGTTCTGGCCCGGGAGTGTGTGTGCGTGTGTGTGTGTGTGTGTGTGTGTGTGTGTGTGTGTGTGTGTGTGGTGTGTGTGTGTGTGAATGGGGGAGAAGAATATGGAGGTTAGGGAAGAGAAACCTTCCCCTACCATCTAGCCGGAGATCCACATCTAAATCATCTCCACATCCAATCTAGTGACACCCGCAGCTGACCACCTAGAAAGCCGCACCTTTCCTGGGGCGCAGCTAAAGGTCGCAGTGGCCACCTATGGCCACCAGAGGGAGCCATCGCCCCGACGCCGGGCCTCTGGGATCTAGGCTGCCTCTCTAGCTAAGAACACGGCAGGTAACCCCGACTGTCTGCTGGGTACCTGGGGGTGGAAAAGACCCGCGGCTTTTGCCTCCCACCTCCTCCTCTTTCTGAGAAAGCTGGATGTGGAGAGGATGACCTTTCTCCACATTCCTCCTGGGGTCCCCCTAACACCCTCCTTCCCCTCCTTCCGCCCCGAGAAATACCAGGGCCTGAATGTCGTTGGAACTTCCTCCCACCAAAGGCATTCGCAGCTTCAACGGTGCATCTCCATACTTAATAAGCAAGCAATTATGATCCCGCGGTCGGATTGGAGGGTAGGAAGGCAGGCTGCAGTTTGAACATTGCCCGCGGGGTGGCGCCATTGGATAAGAAAAGACGCCTGCGGTGTGACTGACGCTACCTCTGGGCTGTAATCCTGAGTGTGACCAAGAGGCTGTCGACATTCGCCCCATCTTGTCTTTCCTTCCTCCCGCAGGAGCTTGACGCCCGAGCTATTGACACCATTAAAACGGTCGTGGGTTGTGTCCCCAATGAACTTACCGGTGTCAGCGTGGAGTGACATCTCTTGAGAGTTGTAGGTAGCTGGACAAATCCCATCCCTTTCCTCACAGCTTGATTTCACCTGCGGTGTTTTTGCTCCTCTTCAACAAGAGGTATAATGTTGAGGCAGGTCTCTGATTCCCCCTCTCCATGCCTGAAGACTGAAAACCACCACCTTCCTTACGAATCTGCTAAGCAGCCTGCTGAGTATCTCCACAACCTGCCCCTTCTCTGAGACAAGGCCTCTTGGTCAGACAAACAGGCTGAAAGAGCTCCCAGGAGTGGCCAAAGGTCTGTCCTGTTTCGCTGGACATTCTTTAAGAAAGTGCTAGGTTGGCCAGGAGTGTGGCCTAGTGGTAGAATGCTTGCCTAGCATGAATGGAGCCTTGAGATTGATTCCTAGGTATACACACACAAAAAACTAGAAGTGGTGCTGTGGCTCAAGTGGTAAAGCACTAGCCTTGAGAAAGTTCAAGACAGTGCCCGGGCCCTGAGATCAAGCCCCAAGACTAGAGAAAGAAAGAAAAAAGAAAGAAAGAAAGAAAGAAAGAAAGAAAGAAAGAAAGAAAGAAAGAAAGAAAGAAAGAAAGAAGCATGCCAGGCACTGGTGGTTCACTCCTGATCCTAGCTATTTGGGAAATTGAGATCTGCTTGGGCAGAAGAGTCCATAAAATTCCCTTCAGTTAACCAACAAAATGCCAGACTGGAGGTATAGCTTAGGCAATACAATAGAGTGTTAGTATGAGTGGACAAAGCCAAGCAAAAGCATAAGGTCTTGAGTACTAGTGTGCGTGTGTGCATGCTCTCATGCATGCATGCCCACACCTGCATACCAGCTACAATCATTCCTGAGGACATACACACATACACACACACTCCTACATACATACAATCAGTACTAAGGTCTGGAATTACATGTGTATGCTACTAAACTGGTTTTTACTTCCAGATTTCTCCACATTTCTCCAAGTCTGCTAACTACAAAGCAGAAGAGGTAACTTATCAGTATCTCTAGGTGAAACTAACATGCCTAGAATGAAGATAGAAAGAGAGAACTTAGATGGGCAGATGTTTGTGTCTGTAGTAGAGGAAGAACACATCTGCTTATCTGAGGCCTTTCACAAGTAGCCAGTCACCAGCTGACTCACCTGTAATCCCAGTGACTCAGGTTGCAGTTTGAAGCCAGCCCAAGCAGTAAAGTCTATGAGAATCTTGCCTCCTGTTAATCATAGAAGCAGAACTGTCCTTCAATTGGTACAGTGCCAGCACTAAGTGGGGGGAAAAAAGCTAAGGGTGAGTACTCAGACTCTGTGTTCAAGCCCCAGTACTGGCACAAAAAAGAAGGAGGAGGAAAAAAATAAAGAAGCTGATCCATCCCAGTCAATGACACACAGGCTTCTCCAAGCATAAAAGCAACCCTTTGGAGGGCAGATGTTCAGGGACCACAGCTGTGTCTGCACTGTGCCCAGTCTTCCCACGGGGCCAGCACCCTTCTCCAGCTGGCACCTGCAGGTCTGTGCGATGGAACAGGAGAGTGCCTCACATTGGGGCTGTGGCGGGTGCTGGGAAGTTCGTGGGCTCTAGCCAGTTTCAGATGAGATTGCTGGATGAATAGCCTGGCTGCCCTCTGCAATCTGTAGGCCACACAACCCAGAGGCAAGCTCTGCCCTGTCTCCCAGAACTTCCCAGAAGGACTGAGCCCGGCTTCCCTCACAGGCTCATAACACCTGGACTGTTTGCCACAATTTCCCTGCTCCTTTGGTCCTTCTGGGGATCCTCTTTCTAATGAAGTATGTGTGGACCCTTGTCTCAGGGATAGGACAGGACAGGGCACAGTGGAACGACATGGAGTTGAGGTTTGTCTGCCTTCGTCTTGACGCAAGCAACTCAGGAGGCGGAGATCTGAACATCACAGCTCTCAATCCATCCAGGCAGGAAAATCCATGAGACTTGTATCTCCAATTAACCACCAAAAGTGGAGCTATGGCTCAAGTGGTTGAGTGCCAGCCTTAAATGGAAACAAAACAAAACAAAAAAACCTAACAAGCAGTGCCTAGACCCTAAGTTCAAGTTCCAGTATCAGGTGCACGGGCGCGCGCATGCTCGCACACGTACACACACACACACACACACATACACACACACACACAGAAATGCATATGTTAAAGTTGACCCCCAGATCTTAGAATATGACTGAGACGTGGAATGACTCTGAGACCAGGTGTCTCCATTGACATGAGGTCACCCAGCTGCACACAAGGACGCAGAAGCATGTGGGAAGAAGACCACACCAAGACCCGAGGAGGAGGTGGCGTCTCTAAGCCCAGGTGAGGAGCTCAGGACCTAGTACACTGCCTTGCACTCTGATCCCACATGGCCAGACTCCAGAACCCAGAGAAATAAATGAGTGCAGTTCAAACAACTTTGGTTTTGTTCTGGTGGCCCCAGCTGGCTTAAGAACTAAGACTGACCTTCCCCCTCTCCGGCCTTCTTTCCCAGTTATTGAGAGCAGTGGGGAAAGTGGAGTATAGACCGTTGAGTACAATGCAAGTAGGGTAAGCAAAGCCCCTGCAGCTGATGGGCAGGTAAGAAAGCAGTCAACTGACCACAGGCAGCTCCTCTCCCGAACACCCCAGCACACAGGAAGGCATTCACCTTGGGGAATTCATTCAGGCACTTGGGCTCAAAACTACAGTTCTGCTTAAAAAAATTTTTTTTTCTAAAGCGTGCATGGTGGCTCACACCAGCTACTCCAGAGACTGAGATCTGAGGATCATGGTTCAAAGACAACCCCAGCATGAAAGTCTGCAAGACTCTTATCTCCATTTAACCACCAGCAAACCAGAAATGGCACTGTGGCTCAAGTGGTAGACCACTAACTTGAGCTGAAGAGCTCAAGGACAGCACCCAGGCCCAGAGTTCAAGCCCCATGATGGACAGAAGAAAAAATTCACAAGTGAGGCAAATCCACAGAAGTGAGCTTTTCCCTCAGCAAACAATATGAATCATTCCCTGACTCCCACCTTCACCCCAGAAACAAGCAGCTGTTCTAAGCCTTGGGGTTTCAGATTTTCAATAGTCAGTCATATGTGGAAATCTGTCCTTTGGTTCTGTGTGATGTCAGATGGAATCCAACAGCGTTGTTGGGTGGTGGAGGGGGAGCAGCTGGGGACCCCCACTTATATTGTCTTGGGTCCCAGAGTTTCAGGTGACCATATTCCTTCACCAACAAACATCCTGTCTGCCCAGACTTCCAGACCCTCTGGGCACCATGGTGGTTCTGTGTCCCTGTGGACAGGGGCTTGGATTTTTGTTTCTTTGTCCTCTATATAGACTGAGAATCTGTGAAGTCCAGTTCTTCTTTCCCTCAGGGTGCCGGGCAAGGCAGGATCGCTCTCCAAGCCCCTGATAGGCTGTAGACATGTGAGGCTCACATTCCCTGCAGCCATTCAGGGACTCGTGGCCACGGCATCTGAAGAGAGCATATCCTGAGAACTACAATTCTGACTCCGAATTCTAAAGGTCTCATAGGATCCCGGGGCTGCTTGCAGCCAGCGCTCTTTTAGTTGCACAGTTATTGTGGTAGAGGCTGGAGAGATGATGATGATAATGAGGAGGAGGAGGAGGAGGAGGAGGAGGAGGAGGAGGAGGAGGACTAGGAGGAGGAGGAGGAGGAGGAGGAGGAGGAGGAGGAGGAGGAGGAGGAGGAGGAGGAGGAGCCCCTAACTGGGTGGATTGACTGGAGGGTTCAGGGCCACCCGCGCCTGCTCCATGCCCCCTCTGGCACAGGTGAGTAGCACCCATTCTTGTCTCTCCTGGACTTGGCTCACAGTGTCTCCAATGTTGAATCCCTTCTGATTTTCTAACATGAACATCCTGTCAGTTCTGAATTTCTGCTTGTGTAACGAGCTGGCAGGATACAGTCGTGCTACTGCGGTGGGCAAACCAAAGGTGGGGCTCCACATGTTCCTTACAAATGAACTTCTGTTCAATTACCAGTATGGAGCTTGCTAGAATGCTTGATTGTCTCCCCCAAAACAAAGCTGGGGGAACTCTGAACATGGTCTGTGAATCATTATGAAATGAATGACAAGCCAAAAACTATGTTGACACGGAACTAGAAGAAATGTTAACGTTATTTTGTAATGACTTTCTCCCTGCCACTTCCAGGTGAGGAAACTGTGGCTTCAGTTGCGTCTCTACTCCAATTGCTTCCCTCAATGGCATCTGGGTACAGAGGCGCAGTGATGCCAAACCAACCGTGTATCAATTAAGAGCAGATCACAGTACACACCATGACAAGAAGCCTGGACCAGGCATCAGAAGATGGCTTGTGTCCCTGTGCAACATCAGACAAGTCAGTTACTTACACTCTCTGAACGTATTTGTTTCTACTGCTTTAAAACAAATATCCAAACATGGTGGTCCATGCCTGTACTCTGGAGATCAGGATGACTGAGATTTGAGGCCAGCCTGAAGGAAATGTTTACAAGGCCTTTTCTCAGCAAGCCGAGGTGGTAGTATAAACCTGTAATTCAACTAAGCAAAAGGCTGTAGGGAGAAGGCCTTCCCCGGGACAAAAGTGCAAGACTCAATTTAAAAACAAAAACCAAAACAGAACAAACTAATGCAAGAAAAAATGGGCTGGGGCATGATTCAGTAGTTTGTGCTTCCTTAGCAAGTGAGAGGTCCTAAGTTCAAATCCCAATGATGCCGGGTGTGGTGGCTCACGCCTGTAATCCTAGCTATTCAGGAGGCTGAGATCTGAGGATCAAGGTTCAAAGCCAGCCCTGGAACAAAAGGACCTGAGACTCTTATCTCCAATTAACATCTAGAAAATGGGAAGTGGGGCTTGGGTGGTAGCCTTGAGCTGAATTGCTCAGGGACAGTGCCCAGTCTGAGTTCAAGCCCCATGACCAAAAAATTTTTTTAAAATCCCAGTGATGGGGGCCGGGAGTTTGGCCTAGTGGTAGAGTGCTTACCTAGCATGCACAACGACCCAGGTTCGATTCCTCGATACCACATACATAGAAGTGGTGCTGAGGCTCAAGCAGTAGAGCTCTAACCTTGAGAAAGCCCAAGGACAGTGCTCAGGCCCTGAGTTCAAGCCCTGGGACTGGCAAAGAAGAAGACGAAGAATATGTCACTGCATTACTGTCAATGGGAATGCTATCATTCACCCTTCCTTGGCAAGGACTGGGAGGAGGTGGGGAAGTGAGGAGCCAAACACAGACATGAGGGAGGCTAGCGTCATTGGGGTTGCAGCTGGGGGAGGAGGAATGAATACAGAGGGACAGGCAACCAGTGCCTGGGTGAGCAGGAAAGGAACACCAGCCTTGGAGATGGACACGCTGACAGGAATGTTGTTTTTGTGGGTCATGGGGCTTGAACTCTGGGCCTGAGTGCTGTTCCTGAGCTCTTCAGCTCAAGGCTATCACTCTACCACATGAGCCACAGCTCCACTTCTGGTTTTCTGGTGGTTGATTGGAGATAAGAGAGTCTCTCGGATTTTTGTGCCAGGCTGGTGATCAGTCATGTCATAGAAACATCTAAGTTGGTGCATCAAGAAGAAACTTTCCGTTTTAAGCAGAAAAACATTTTTTTTTCAAATAATGCCAGGCACTAGTAGCTAACACTGTAATCCTCACTACTCAGGAACCTGAGAGCTGAAGATCCCAGTTTGAAGCCAGCTTGGTTTAGAAAAGTCCCTCGGAGATTTTTATCTCCAATTAACCACTCAAAACCTAGAAGTAGAGCTGTAGCTCAAAGTGGCAGAGCAAAAGAGCTCA
Source organism: Megascapheus bottae (assembly GCF_031878675.1). Lineage (NCBI taxonomy): Eukaryota > Metazoa > Chordata > Mammalia > Rodentia > Geomyidae > Megascapheus > Megascapheus bottae. The sequence continues at coordinate 13,207,907 of NC_143526.1, forward strand.
GGAACAGCGCCCAGGCCCTGAGTTCAAGCCCCAAGACCAGCAGCACCAATCAAATAATCACACAGGGCCAGTGGCTGCAGTACTAGAAGATTGATGGATACCACACAGCTGTAGAAGAAAGGTCTGCACGGTCCCTTCTCTCTTCCCTGTACAATGTCAATCACACAGCCCCGCACACAGCCCCTCACTGTCTGTGCGATAGCTCTCCTGAAACTTCCAGCTCATTCTGGAAAAAGTGGCCCAAAAGCAAGGCTTTAGAACATATGATTCTCCCTACATCTTTAATGACCTGTTCATAAATGCCTCAGATGAGCCAAATTCCATGAATAATAAAAATGTTTTTAAAACACTATGATGTATATTTTTCAAAGGTTTTTTTAAAACTTTGGGCAATATTCTTTTGTAAGGAATAAAAGAGCTGAAAATAAATGTTCCCCACCAAGAAAAAAAAAACACTGAATTTTGCTGGTGCTAATGGCTCATGCCTATAATCCTAGCTACCCTGGAGGCTGAGATCTAAGGATTGCAGCTTAAAGCCAGTCCTAGCAGGAAAGTCCATGAGACTCTTCAATGAACCACTAAACACTGGAAGTGGAGCTGTGGCTCAAGTGGTAGAGCATTAGCCTTAAGCCAATACACACACATACACACATTGTATGTATGTGTATACATATACATATATGTATACACATACATATACATATATCTACATATTCATACTCAGGGATGGTGTCCAAGCCCTGAGTTCAAGCCCCAGGACCACTCTCCCCAAATAATAATAGTATAAGTATTGGTTGCTACCTTATTGGTACTTGTGTCTGGGATGGGGAGGTGGTAGGCAGCCCTTAGACTGCTCTGCTTAGAGAACAATGGATGCTCCTATTTGAAGGTGCTAGCAGTTCATGTGCAAAGGTCCCATAATGGACTGGAGATGCCTGTAGAACTCTTCTCAGAAAGACAAATTCATGCCCAAGCATTGGTGGCTCAAACTTCTGATCCTAGGTACTCAGGAGACTGAACTCTAAGGATTGTGGTTCTAGGGCAGCCAGGGCAGAAAAGTCCATGGGATGCTCCAGTTTATCACCAAAAAGCTGTACTCAGGCCCTGAGTTCAAGTTCAAGCCCCAGCACTGATGTAAACACACACACACACACACACACACACACACACACACACATAATTAGATTATATAAAGGGCAGGGCCACCGAGTCCCACTGGGGAGAGCATGGAGAAGAGCCCCGTGTGGGCTTGTGCCTCTCTAGGGCAGGTAAGCCATTGGAAGGCAGGGCTGCCTTCTGTGACAGCTAAGGTTCAGTGTCTAAAGACACCATGGGCTCTGACCTGGGGAAACAATGTCACCCAAGGTAGATCTGTGGTCTCCAGGCCAGGCAAGAGGTTGGGAGAGGACTGCAGTGTCTGCTCTGAAGTTAACCCTTCCCCACGGCCCATCCACTCCTTCCTATGGGCTCGATGATATTTCATAAAATCAAGCATGGTATCAGCAACAGGGGAACATCATTTAACAAGACAAATTGCAGTAGCACTCTTCATACAAACACGCTTTTAAAGTTTACCACTCTGATCCTATGCAATTAGACAAAGCAATTATGAACACAGGCGCCTGGTGCCCTCCCCAGCCCAGCTGCTGCACAGAACGGCTCTAATGGAGACATGTCTCTCAGGCTGGAGAGGCTGCCTGGGCACAGGAAGGCAGAAACAATTATCATAGTTGGGTTAATTAATCAAATGAGGAAATGGGGGAAAAATCCATCTTGTTGGAGCAGCCTGGAGAGTTCAAATGCAGAGGGTATAGGATAAACAAGACAATGCGTACTCTCTCTCTCTCTCTCTCTCTCTCTCTCTCTCTCTCTCTCTCTCTCTCTCTCTCTCTCTCTCTCTCATTCCCTCCCCCCTCCTCTCTCTTTGGTGGCAGACCTGGGGTCTTAACTCAGGACCTGGGTGCTGTCCCTGAGCTTTTGTTCAAGGCTAGTGCTCTAGTGCTGTACCACTTGAGCCACAGCTCCACTTCTAGTAGAGATAAAATCTCTAGATCTCAGCCTCCTGAGAGCTATAGAGTTACAGGTGTGACCACCGGCACCAGGCAGAATCCTCATTTTTTATGTGTGAGGTTGGAGGATGGATCTATGACTCAAGCTCAGCTCTGTGGCTGGAAACAAGTCAGCGAATGCTTTAGGACTCTGTGCATCTTCATCATAGCCAAGGTGCAGAATGAGCCCAGGTGCCCCTCAGTGGATGAATGGATCAAGAAAATGTGGTATAAACACACGATGGAATTGTATTTATTCATTCATTAGAAAAAAATTTTATTGTATCCTTTTCTTCCATAAAGAAATGGAAAGACTTGGGAAAGTTTGTTAGGTGAAAGAAGTCAGGCCCACAGAGACAAAGGATGTGTATTTACCCACATATGTAGAAGCTAAAATTATCCCATGAACTAATAAGAATACACATTAGGAGGTATATAAATAATAGAAATATAGTAGATTCAACAGAGACTTCAAATAGTATAATTCCTTAGAGGGTCAAAGTTCAACAAAATGAATAAACAGGAATCGGGTACTTGAAAGGAGTGGGGTGGGATCACAAAGAAAGGAGAAGTGGGGGAGGGGGATGGAGGGAGGGCAGGGACATCAAGAATGCAGTGCAGGGACTTGGAATATGGCCTAGTAGTAGAGTGCTTGTCTAGCATGCATGAAGCCCTGGGTTCAATTCCTCAGTACCATATAAACAAAAGCTGTAAGTGGTGCTGTGGCTCTAATGATAGAGGGCTAGCCTTGAGCACAAAGAGGCTCATGAACAGTGCCCAGGCCCTGATTTCAAGCCCAAGGACTGGCAAAAGAAAAAAGGATTCAACGCATATCCTACAATATTAAGAAAAGTGAGGGAAGGGGAGAGTTGGGTGAGAATATTGAAGGGGTGACACTGATAAAAATACATTGGGTTCATAAACTGCTTTGTTAAATGATTAAAAAAAACTAAAATAAAATTTGACAATCAAAACAACAACAACAACAAAAAGAATCAGTGCAGAAGAATGAACCGGTAACCATTATGGGTGATGCGTATTTACACATTCTTAGCACTTTCCCCCATTTTACCCCCCAACATTTACAACATGTACACTGTGCCACACATTCCAATACAGTTGCTTGGCTCAAACTCCACCACGTGAACCATGCCTCCAGGCAAGAGTGGATTTTTGTTTGTTTGTTTGTTGTGCTATTTATATACTTATGCTACAATATAACCTTTATGAATTTTGAAAACACCGGTTTTAATGTATATACAGCAGTGGAATGAAGCTGTTTAAGTCTGTGTCATATTCTGAAAACACACTTTTACATTAAACATGGACATCTTAGATTCTCTGCTGAACATTTTAATTGTTTCTAAAAGGTAGCAGGGACCATTTCCTTGCAGCTAAAGTAACTACACTATACATTTTGTATACAGTTCAAGCTTTAATAAGTATAAAAACTATGTAAATAAATTATTCAAAGGCAATGTGAATAACCAACAGAATTATAAACAGACACCATCAAATACAGTATCCCTGAGGAGGAAGACAATCTGTTCAACAATAATAACTAACAAAAATAGCATTAGCTATTTGTTGGAAGAGACAAATGCCATGTCCTCATGAGGTAGAAGAATAGAAGAGAAGAAACCCCACTTTATCCAGCCCTTTTAGAAAAACATAAGTCTATCCCACAAGAAAGAGACCCTCCCACTCTGGTGGCTCATGCTGTAATCCAAGATACTCAGGAGGCTGAGATCTGAGGATCATGGTTCAAAGCCAGCTTAGGCAGTAAAGTCCATGAGACTCTTATCTCCAGTTCACCACTCAAAAACCAAAAGTGGAGCTATGGCTCAAAGTGCTAGAGCCCTAGCCTTGAGCAAAATGTACACAGGGACAGACAGCACCCAGGCCCAGGGTTCAAGCCCCACAACCAAAACAACAACAATAACAACAACAAAAACCAACCAACAAACAAAAAAGCCTCAGGGTTAGGCATGTACAAATAAGCAGACAAAATAAGACAGAAATGTGAGATATAAATTATCAACCTATTCCAGATGACTTTTTATGTGAAAGGAAATTACTCAATACAAAATACCATGGTTCACACCTGTAATCATACCTCCTCAGAAGAGACATTAGGAGGATGAGCCCAGACAACAAGTTAGTGAAATCCCATCTCAACCAATAGGCATGAGCCTGTAGCTATATAGAAGGTCATAAGTAGGTAGGGTATGGTCTAGGCTGGCAAGGGCAAGAACATGAGATCCTATCTAAAACAGACCCTGAAATGCAAAGGGAGCTGGAAGCATGGCACAGGTGGTGGAACTCTTGCCTAATAAGCACAAGGCCATGGGTTAGAAGGAAGGGAAAAAGGGAGGGAGGGAGGATGAGAAAGATCATAAATTCAATTTCAGTCTTGCAGGAAATTACAATTAGATTGTTCCTAAAATTAGATTATTTGTTGTCAATAATGTAAAATTCACTAATGATTATAATTGTGCTTCTGAAAAATCATAGTTTACACTATTTATTTATTTGCTTATTTTTGGTGGTAGTGAGGTTTAAACTCAAGGCATCCCCAGTACATGGCTCAAGACCACATGAGCTATGACTCTAGACCAGGTGTTTGCTGTTGGTGTTTGCTTTTTTTTTTTTTCTTCCTGGGTTGGAGACGGAATCATACAGGCTTTTCTATCCTAGTTGCCTTCAAAACTCTTTCTTGTAACTGTAAACCCCTCTATACATTACCCCAACAATAAAAAATAAAATAAAAAAAATAAGCTCTACCTTCTGATCTCAGCCTCCTGACTAGCTAGGACTACAGGTGTGAGCCACCACACCTGGACACTTAACACTGTGTAGACAAAATTTAATGAGAATCACCCTTTCTCCTTTTTTCTTTTCTTTTCCTTCCCTTCCCTTCCCCCCCCCTCTCTCTCTTCTCTCTCTCTCTCTCTCTCTCTCTCTCTCTCTCTCTCTCTCTCTCTCTCTCCTCTCTCTCTCTCTCTCTCTCTCTCTCTCTCTCTCTCTCTCTTCCTTCTTTCTTTCTTCTTTCTTTTTTGTATGTGCCAGTCCTTTGGCTGGGACTCAGGGCCTGGTTCTGTCCCTGAGCTTTTGTACTGAAAGCTGGCTTTAGTTCTACCAGTTGAGCCACAACTCTACTTCTGTTTTTTTTTTTTGGGGGGGGGTTGTTTGTTTTTGTTTTTGTAGTTAAGAGTCTCATGCACTTTCCATCCTGGCTGGCTTCAAACCTCCATCCTCAGATCTCAGCTTCCTGAGTAGCTAGGATTTCAATTGTGAGCCACTGGCACCCAGCTTCTCCTTTTAATAGTGCCACACCATGAGTGTTTGGTGCAGGGTCCTAGCTCTAAGTATTTTTTCCCTATTATTAGCATTATTATTATGTGAGTGTCTAGTACTGGTTAAAGGTCCCAGCTCTGTGAACAACTGACTCAAGTTGAGGTCAAACTAACTTTGATGACAGTGGGATGATTTCTCCACATCTCTACACCTCCCTCTCATGACCTCTTGCAATGGAGAGAGTATTGACCTGGTCCTCATGATTTCTGCTGGGATGAATGTCACTGTGCACATACCGTCTTCCCTATGGGCCCTGGGGAAAGGAGATCTAGACCAATTTCAGCCTACTTGATTGACAACAGCTACAGTTAGTTTTGTGTCTTCAGTCTCTTCCCCCCACCTCCCCGTCCTGATGGTTTTATCTGAAACTTTGTAAGATAAATAAAACTTCATACATGTATTTCCATGCATATTTGCTTTAAAACATGGAACTGCCACCCCAGGTGGAATCCTCTGCACCCCTCCCAATTCCTCCCCAGCTTTCGCTGATGTATCCTCAGCCTAAGCTCCAAAGCCTTTTCGTCTGGGCTAAAACCTATCGCCTCTTTCTCACCCTGGTGTCCAGTTTTCTAGATTTTCTTTCAGTGGGTGGTGGGGTTGAGTTCTTTGCATTCATTCCTCTCCCAGCTCGGCTGTTAGGGAATCAGGGTATGGTTTCAGTAGCCCTGATACATACTCAATCAGCGTTCCCTGCTGCTAAAAGAAAATAGGAAAATGCTATAAAACCCACAAAGCGTAGTGGAAATTGAAGGTGTTAATTAAAATGTCACTTTTCATAGATTAGTCATCACCATTGTGATGGGAGAACTCTGAAGAACATCAACAGTGAAGATGGGAGTCTGCCAGGTGAGCTGTCTTTCTTCCTGGCTAAAGGACCCTGGTCTTTCCTCTTCCACATTTTTTCCCCTCAGACTAAGTCTTCTAGATCAGGGTAGGCTGGACTCTATGGAGTCCACACTGACCTCTAACTTATAATCTTCCTGCCACTGCTTCCTGTGTATGGAGATTACAGGTATGTGTCAATATGCCTAGCTCTCTTCCATTAAAAAAAAATGTGCTGATTTTGGGGCTAGAACTCAGGGCCTGGGCATTATCCCTTAGATTTTTACTCTAGACTAGTACTTTATCACTTGCCACAGCTCCACTTCTGGATTTTTGCTGGCTAAGTAGAGAGATAAAAATCTCACTGGGCCAGGAGTTTGACCTCGTGGTAAAGTGCTTGCCTAGCATACATGAATTCCTGGATTCAATTCCTTGGTATCACATACATAGAAAAAGCCAGGAGTAGTGAGAGTCTCACAAACTTTCCTTCTCAGGCTGACTTGGAACTGTGACCTTCAGATGTCATTCTCTTTAGTGGCTAGTACTACAGGCATGAGCCATAAGTACCCAGCTCTTCCATTAAAAAAAATAAAAACAACATTCCGAAGAAGATGCAATTTTCAATAGGTAAGTTTATCAATAGGAACTTCCAAAGGGCATAGGAGCTAGACCTCAGAACAGCTAAGCACATGCCAGAGGTAGCCATAGCCTCAGTTTTCCTTGTCTCTAGGATGGCACTGAAGATCCTGGCTCAGTTATAAGTCCTGGTTCTCTAATTGGTTCCCGGAGAAACAAGGTCAAGGGCTGGGCAAGGATTGTTTGTTTAGAAGTTGGAGAACTGAACGATCTTGTAACCCAAACACAAAATGCAAAATATTTCACGATAAGAAAACAAACAGAACTTGCTACAAAAGGGCCAAAGCTGCTCATGAACTATAAGTATCAAATGCCATGGGGAAAGTTAAAATGAAGAATAGTTTGGATTTTCGTGAGAAGGCATTTGGAATCAAAGGAGACTGAGAAGAGGGTTTCTCAGAATACAACCTGTCCATTCCAAAATCTTGCTTCTGCAGCCATCCCTCCACTGTCTGAGTTGCCCTTCCCTGGTCAGGTGAGTTCTCAGTACTGAAGAAGGGGAGGAGTAAGTGTGATAATTTCATTTCCAGCAACACGAAGTGGCATCTTTACAGTCTTTATACATATAGATATCCTGAAGCCAATTCTAGGTGACAGCATCATCAAAGTCCCTCTCTACTAAAGGAAAATGATTTTCAACCATCATAATGAACATGTCTTGTATAGTCACAACAAAAATACTTTCTACATATTAATTTATCTAATCCTTACAAAACCCCTATGTGGTAGGACTTACTGCACCCATTTCATGGATGGAGCAAAAAAAATCATAGAAAAGTTTAGGTTATTTGTTCAAGATGGCAAGTAAGTCACAGCTCTGGGATTCAAAGCCATGCCAGCTCAGAGCTGGCATCTTCATCTCCATACTCTGTTGGCTATATGGTAAATGGGGATGGTTACAAATAAAATACATACGTTAGCTTTTATAGTATAAACTATCAGGGACCACTGTACAGTCTTAGCAGTTACCATTTTAGCTCATAGATATGGTAGAGACCAGCTGTATGACAGCTCCTGTGTTTCATATGGAGGGCAGGAAGCACAGGTGTGTCTTCATATTCAGACTCCTCCTCCATTTTCCTTACCTGCCTGCTATCATGGATGGTGTGTGTGAAATCAGGAAGGGTGCATGGAAGTGCCCTCAGCACTTGGAGCCCTGTCTAAACTTCACACAGACAAGAGCAGCTGCCTTGACCATAAGGACTCTTAGAAATGAAGTCCCCAAAGCAGGCAATAGATCTTTGGTACAATCTTACCTGGATAATTACCACATAAGAACATAGAAAAGTAGCACCTCCAGAAGGGAAAGGTTTTCCTTATGTAAGTCTGAAGTCTTTGGCAGAAAATTGAGTCTCTAGCCATGGCTGGGTGTGTTTTCCTGGTGTACTCTCTGCTGCCGAATGCAAGAAGGGTTATGACCACAGCAACGCATGCCCCTGCCTCGGAACCTGTACTAACTGTGGAACCTGTACTGACTGTACCCACTTCATTTTCAGAAGCAAAAGGGCCCAGGCCAAGGAAAGCCCCACTAACACTCCCACAAAGAGGAATTTGAGGCTCTTTCCTTTCTAAGCAGGGGGCACATACCCTAAAGGGAAAGACGGGCATCTTAGCACACACACACTAAAGGCTAGAGAAGAAAAAAGGGAACAGACACAGGAAGGGAGACAAAGGCACATTCCTCTACCCTTCCAAATGACCCACGTGGCTCTCACCTCGATTTCTACTCCTGCGTCTTTGAAATTTCTACACCCACCCCCCCCGAGATGTGCAGTTCTCTAAGGTGCTAGAAGCAGGGAAGGGGTATTATGGAATTAGGTTCTATTCACATTGTAACCATGAAACTCAGTGCTCCACAGATTTAGGCATTTTGGAAGGAAAAAGCAGGGACAATCTCTTTGGTTGGATTCTCAGGCGAGGTTCTAAGAAAGGACCCTGAATGTGATACATGGACAGTTTGGGGCAGCCTGCACAAGGTGTGACCCCATCCCTGGCTGTTACTTGTTTTCATTTCTCACCCATGACCTGAGGGTAGAGAAGGGGAGGGTAATGTGTGGGTGTGGGTTTGGAGAGGAAGGTAGCACAACACGATAACATTGTTATGAATGAGTGACTGACTTCTTTCTTGGTGTTCTTGTCTATTTGAATTTAAAAATTTTTAACATGTTTATTATCTATAAGCAGTTGGGCAAAAGAGTGCCACTCCTCACAGCAGTTTAGAGTCTCTTGATCATGTCACTTGTTCACTTCCGTCATTCTCACCTAACCCTCCAGCATACCCCTTTCCTCACACTTTTTATCTTTGTAGAATTGGTATTGAATTTTGCTGGATGCTGCTGGCTCATGCCTGTAACCTCAGCAACTCAGGAGGTTGAGATCCAGGGATTGTGGTTCAAAGCCAGTTCAGGCAGGAAAGTCCGCGAGACTCTTATCTCCAATTAATTACCAGAAACCCAGAAGTAGTGCTGTGGCTCAGGGTGATAGAGCCCTAGACTTAAGCAAAGCAGCTCAGTGATAGTACCCAGGCCCTGAGTTCAAGCCCCATGAAACATCCCTCCCAAATGTTTTCAATGTTGTTGCCATTTAACAAAGCTGCTTATGAGTGTGAGACATCTTGATCTGTTACCCTTTCAATATTTTCACCTCCCTTCTCTTATTTTTCTTACGATATATAAAATAAATTCTTGATTGAATTCTCCCCCTCTTACACGGAAAGCTTAGAGCATGGTATGACGCAAGGGGAAAACAGAATCTTTATAACTTGGCCTCAAAGGTCACATTGCATCACTTCTGCTATACTTTGTTGTCAAAGTACTCATAGAATTCACCCTGATTCGAGGGGAAAAGATAGGTCCCATCAGAATGTGTCCTCCAAAATGTGTATATTAGAACCTTACACCCATACGACAGTGTCAGGTGCAGTTTTTATTTTTAGGTGCTGAGGCAGGATAGCGTTCTCTCTCTCTCTCTCTCTCTCTCTCTCTCTCTCTCTCTCTCTCTCTCTCTCTCTCTCTCTCTCTCTCTCTCTCTCCCCCTCCCTCCCTCCCTCCCTCCCTCCCTCTCTCTCTCTCTCTCTTTTTGGTTGTGAGGTTTGAACTCAGGGCCAGGCCATCCCTGAGCTCTTTTAGTTAAGACTACCACTTTACCACTTTGAGCCACAGCTCTACTGATTTTCTGGTGGTTAATTGGAGATGAGAGTTTCATGGACTTTCCTACCCAGCCTAGCTTTGAACCTTGACCCTCAGATCTCAGCCTCCTAAGTATTGAGGATTACAGGTGTGAGCCACCAGTGTCTGTTTGGGGTCAATGTCTTGTGGGACGGACTTAGGCTCTTCTAAAAGGGCTGGATAAAGTGGGGTTTCTTCTCTTCCACTCTTCCACCACATGAGGACACGCTATTTGTCTCTACCAAAGGGTATGGCAACAGGATGTCTTTTTTTTTTTTGCCAGTCCTGGGCTTGAGCTCAGGGCCTGAGCACTGTCCTTGTGCTTTCTCAAGGCTAGAGCTCTACCACTTAAGCCTCAGCACCACTTCTGGCTTTTTTTCTATGTATATGGTACCGAGGAATCGAACCTGGGTCTTTGTGCATGTCAGGCAAGCACTCTACCACTAGGCCAAACTCCCGCCCCCCCCCCTTAGGCCAGGCTTAAACTCTGGGCCTGAGTACTCTCCCTGAGCTCTTCAGCTCAAGGCTGTCATTCTACCACTTGAGCCACAGCACCACTTCCAGTTTTCTGGTGGTTAATTGGAGATGAGAGATTCATGGACTTTAGTTCCCCAGGCTGCCTCTGAACTGTGACCCTCAGATCTCAGCCTCCAGAGTAGCTAGGATTACAGGCGTGAGCCACCAGTGCCCGGCTACAAGATGTCTTCTTAAAAGTTCCGACAGGGCTTTCACCAGACATCAGACCTGCCAATGCCTTCATCTTGGACTTCCAAGTCTCCAGAACTACAAGAAATAAATAAGTTTTTGTTCTGTATAAAGAATCCATTCTGGGATAGAAATGTGGCTTAGTGGTAGCGTGCTTGCCTAGCATGCATAAAGCCCTGGGTTTGATTCCTCAGTACTACATAAAACAGAAAAAGCCAGAAGAGGCACTATGGCTCAAGAGGTAAGCATACTTGTTTTGAGCAAAAGAAGCTCAGGGAGAGTGCCTAAGCCCTGAGTTCAAGCCTGAGTGTAAGGAAAATGGAGGAGAATGGAAAAGGAATAGGCCGGACTCGATTGTCCACAGACAGATGATGGCTGTTTATTAAGGAACAACAAGGACACAGACCTTCCAGCAAGATTGTAAATTGTGCACGTGACTGGATTTGGGGGTAGGCTTCTATAGGGCTTAACCAGCAAGTAAAAAGAAAATATGGGTCATGGTCTCTTGGGGGCCCAGGGCGATGTTCTTGGTCAGGCACACAGTGGGGTGGTCCATCTGTTTTGAGGGGCTATTACTTCCTGGGGACCAAAGGTGGTTTGGGCCCAGATTGGAATAGCTTGCCTACAGACAGGTATGTGGTCAAGTACCTGCTAGGGTTGTCGGTGTATACCTAGTGCCTTGCTTGACCCTGGGGAATAAGGCAGGACTCAATTCTTTAGATACATACAAAGATTGGGTCTAGAGGGAAGAGGCAGATCCTTCACTCAGGACTGCCATAAAAGAAATATAAAGAGTGTCCAGACGGGGGATACAACCAGAAGGGAATGTAAACTTGTTCAACCACTCTGGAAATCACTATGGCGATTCCTCAAAAGACTGAACATAGAGCTCCCCTATGACCCAGCAATCCCACTCCTTGGCATTTACCCAATCATCCAGAAACAAGGACATACTAAAGCCACTAGCACAATGATGGTCATTGCAGCATTATTTACCATAGCTAAGATATGGAACCAACTTAGATGACCCTCAGTAGATGAAAGGATCAAGAAGATGTGGTATTTACATACAATGGAATTCTATGCTGCCATCAGAAAGAATGACATCACCCCATTCGTAAAAAAATGGAAATACTTAGAAAAACATATTACAGATCTAGGACTCTCCTAGCACAGGATCATAATATCTCAAAAGCTATGTATATATGTTCATATAGGATGAGACTAAACAAAATGAACTCTAGGATATGGAAACCAAAGGTTTATTTTTGTGATTGTTGTTCTCAATGTATTATGTGCAGTTATTTCTTTTTTCTTTTATTCCCTTTATGGTTAATCTCATGTGGTTACTGTATCTGACTTCGTTACCTGGGTGTTGTATATATGTGTATTTGTTTATGTGAAATTGGGGAGAGAAGGGGGAAAACAAGATGATGGGAAGGGGTGGAGGAAGGGAATGGGGGCAAAAACATGAGAAGGGGTATCAATGTTTGAGAAGTAATGCACCCACTACCTAATGAATATAACTGTAACCCTTCTATACATTGCCCTAACAATAAACATTTAAAAATAAAACATAGATACATAATGTCATATAGGATGAGGCTAAATGAAAGGACCTCCAGGATATAGAAACAAAAAACTATATAATGTGATTGTTGTCCTTAATGTACTATGTTATCTCTCATCTCTTTTGCTGTCCCTTGGTTATCTCATATTGTTACTATATCTTACCTTGTTATCTGATATATTGTATATGTGTTTATTTGAAATAGGATAGGGAAGGGGGGAAAAAAGATGAGGGGTGAGGGGAGGGAGAGGGAAATGGGGACCAAAACATGAGAAAGGGTATCAATGTTTCTAAAGTAATGCACCTTCTATCTGGTGAATATAATGTAACTGTTCTATTAATTACAATTAAAAAAATAAAAATAAATAAAAGAATTTAACCACCCCTCTCCCCACCACCAGCGTTAGGCTTTTGCTATAGCAACACAGGCATAAGGAGAGATGAAGAATTTCTGATTATAGTTCTCCCTGCTCTGGCACACTCTTGCGTCTATCCTTTCACCCTCAGCCAGCTCGTTTATTTTTAACAAAGACTAACGTTACTATTTTTACATTTTTCCTAAGTTATACTGTAGAACACTTAAAACTTGACTGAAATCTCATTGTAGTTTAATACATTCAACAATCTTGCAGCGCTGTAGGGTCTGGATAACAGTCCTGCCTGCCCTGGCACACTGTGTCACCTTAGCCCGTCACCTTAGACCAGGCAGTCACCTGTGGTTTTGGTGAGCAGTCCTTCCACACAATAATAGCTTCCTGTCTTAAGTACCTACATTTCTCTTGTAAGGATGGGTACAGGAGCACACTCTTATCTGTGGCTGGCTGGAAGAGTCGACTCAAGCAGCAACTGATAAGAAAGGAAAGTTGCTGCATAAACGCTCCAGCTTCCTCACTCTTTGTGGGAGAGTTTTGAAGTCCTCTTCACAGAGACTTCCAGAGAATGCAATAAGATTGAACCCATTGTCAACAGGAGTTACCTGGTCACTGATTTGTTTCCTTTCTGCTATGAGGTAACACTGAAGTTAATATATTTGGAGCTGGCACCTTCCAGAAATAACTAAACTATGAAGATAGAGCTCCCCTAAAGAGGACTGCTGCCCCTACACAAAAACACAAAATCACTTTCCCTTTCTCTGCTTCCTGCCATCTATCTGATCACACAACTAGAATTCAGCTCTGGGTACCTTGGAATTGGTTCTGTGAGGCTGCCCGGCTCATTACTCTCTACCTTGGTCTCACATATCATTTCCTCACTTCCTCCGTCCCTCCCTCCCTCCTGGAAGGTATTCCATACATTTTATGAACTTACTAAATGTCTAAATGTCCAACTGGAGGTGTGCCTTAAATGGTTGAAGCTGCAAGCAAAAAAGCTGAATGTTAGCAAAAAGCCCTGCCTTTGAGCCCCAGTACTGACAAAAACAAAAACGAACAAAGTATGACCACAAGGAAAACCCACAACAAAAAAATAAGAAAGAAATATCCTAGAATGTTCTTCAACAGAAGGGCCTCTAAGGGAATTTAATTCACTATATCACTTCACATGAAATGATTCTTACATTTCTGTATCTCTCATTCACACAAGAGGTGACACAGAAGAAGACTCTACAGGGAATGGAGTTTTTATTTGTGTGTGTTTAACAAATATTCATCCTTCCCATTTTCTCTGTTGAATAGGTCATCTCCTCTCTTTTCTATTAATGTTAGATTTGGGCATAATCTTGCATTGGCCAATGGAAGTAGGTTGAAATGGCAGCATCTCAGTTCCAAGCAGACGTTTTTAGAGATCCTAGAATTTATGCCAACACTTTGAACTCCTACCAATTTTCATGTCTGAGTATGGGAAGGCAGCCATTGCTCCTTGAGCTGGGTCCTAGAATGAAAGACAAAGAAGTATAAGGACACATAGCACAGCTGAATCAGATATGAGACAACATTTTAAGTATTTCTTGTAAATCACAGAAGTTTGGGGATAACTTGTATAGTTACTTGATTACATAAAAGATTGTCTTTATTAGAGACAGAGACCATCTCCATAGAGGTTATAAAGACTGAAACTGGTCTTTAGTTTTCTAAAACTTTAGACCTCGAGCACAGAGGAAAAAAAAGACAAAGTGAAGCAATCCTCATTTGTTTTGGACACCAGAGTTAGCTCCAGGATGAAACTCCATGTACAGGATCTTGCCCAACGTACCAGAGGAAAGCACAATTGTACCTAATATCTCCATTCATATCTGCCTTTTCTCTTCTTCAAAAGGTTTGCAATGGGGTTCCAGTAGATGGCTTTTTCAGTAGATTGCTTGCCAATCATGTACCAGGCCTTGGATTTGATTGCCTGCACTACAAAACAAACAAATAAAAGAATGTTTGTAAGCGTGTTGAGTTAGTAGTATTGTTTTGGGGAGGAAATGTATTGCTTTGGGTCTACTTTCTGCTTTGGAACAAAAGTATTCTGGGGGAAAATTACTGCATTTAGAAAAACAATGAAGAGGGGCCGGGAGTTTGGCCTAGTGGTAGAGTGCTTGCTTAGCATGCATAAAGATCAAGGCTCAATTCCTCATTACCACATACATAGAAAAGTCAGAACTGGTGCTGTGGCTCAAGTGGTAGAGCACTAACCTTGAGGAAAGCCCAAGGACAGTGCTCAGGCCCTGAGTTCAGTCCCCAGGAATGGAAAAAAGAAAAAAGAGAGAAAGAAAAACAATGAAGAGTCAGAAAAGATTCAAGAAACATAAGGTGACCTGCCACCCTGAAATTCCTAGGAATGTGCAGTATAAGGCAATGATGAAAAACAAGTAAAGCAGATTTGTTATCAGACATTTGAAAAATAGGGGGGAGAATTAGCTATGAAAACATCTACAGGGGCCGGGAGTTTGGCCTAGTGGTTAAAGTGCTCGCCTAGCATGCATGAAGACCCTGGTTCGATTCCTTGGTACCACATACATAGAAAAAAGCCGGAAGTGGTGCTGAGGCTCAAGTGGTAGAGCTCTAGCCTTGAGAAAGTCCAAGGACAGTGCTCAGGCCCTGAGTACAAGCCCAGGACTGGCAAAAAAAAGAAATAAAAAAAGAAAACATCTACAGTGAAATATTTGATTTACAGCTTTCTAGGAAGTTCACTGCTTGGATTGAATATGGTAATGGAATGAATGGTGTATGTCTTGGTCCGTTTTCTGCTGCTGTAGTAGAATAACAGAGACTGCATACAGAAAGCATATCAGAAGTTATTTTCTCATCATTGTTGAATCTGAGAAGACCAAGATCAATGTATCTTGTTTAGTGAGGACCATGCTGCTGGCAGAGGGCAGAAGCATCACAGGGCAAGCTAGCAAAACAGAGGATGATGTCAGTTTTCTGAGGGATTTAATTTCATTAGTATGAAAAGGAACTTCAAGAGCCCTCTTAAAAGACCCATGTCTCAATACTGTAACATTGGCAACACCTGAATTTTGGAAAGGAAACATTCAAGCCATAACAGTGTAACTGCCTGGAGAATGTTCTGATGGAAGGGAGGAAGGTATTGGGAAAAGGCTATTTCAATGTAATTTGCAGACAGGGGACTCATCCACGATGCTGTGCCTCACACAGACACAAACTGGAGGCCCTTTGGTTTAAAGATTTATGAATAAGGAAGAAAAAACACCATATGTTAGAGGTATGGTTCAAATGGTAGAGCCCAAACCCTAGTATTGAGGAAAAGAAAAGAACTATCACCATATCACTGCAGGCTCCAGAGAGAATGAAGCACTTTTCTTCTGCATGGGAGTTGGAGCAATCCATTGTAACAGTGGAGCTGGACAGGCTTCAACTTTGCATCTGGGTAAGGTAAGGACGTTCCAAGAAAGCATAAGCATAATTTTATTTTTTTAATTGTACAGATGGCAGATGTTTGGCTTGTGAGGACATGGGGTCTCAGCAGTCCATTCCAGCCTACAACCTTTTGGCTTGTGCCTTTGAGAGTAGACGCAGGGCTGGGCTCTGGGGACCTCCTCTCAGTTCCCTCTTGAAGGCTGGCCATCCTAATCTTGAAACCAGACCTAAAATCAAAAGAAACATCCATATTTGTGTAAAAATTTGGCATCAGTACCAATTGGACAATCGCATAATCAAAAAATGTAATTGCTTAGAAATGTATCCTCAATTAGATAATTGCAATCACTGGCCTGAAGACAGCACGTTTGACTCCATAATACTGCAAGAGATAAATTTCTCCAATGGAATGGCAAATGATCAGAGGTTCCCTAAGCCCAAGCCATCTTTCTTCCTTGCTCCTGTCATTACATTCTTCCTCTCTGTGGTCTGGATTCTCTTTGCTGAACCACTCTGTCTCTCTTTTCTCTTCTTGAGAACACCCACACTTGGTTAGAATGTGCTCCTTCCTTTCTGTTTGTCTGATTTTTGTTTGCTTGTCTGCTTGCTTGCTTCATAAAGCTCTGTCAAGTTTCCTTACCATCATGACTTTAGCTGTCTTGGCCACGTGGTGGGTTTTCATGTGGCCTCCATTCTTCTAGGAAGTTTACTCTCCCCTCCCCCATTCTAGAAAGTGTTCATAGGTCAATTTGTATGCTGATGTGTCTCTTCACCAAAACGATTTTAAAGGTTTTGTTGTAACCAAGAATTAACTGGCTCCACAGGCCAAAAGAAAAAAAAGGGGGGGGGTGAGTGGGGAGTTTTAAACTCAAACTACATGGAGTTCTAAAGCAACCAAGATTTAACTGGCTTCGCAAGCCAAAAAGAAAAAAAAAGGTGAGGGCGGTTTTAAACTCAACCTGCAAAGAAGCCCATCAGATTTGGATTTGAACAAATGCATCTAAATGTCTGTTTCCCAAGTACACAAACTGCCTTAGATATAAAGCTGACAATGGTTTCAATCTTAAGTAGTATCCTAAAGTGATATATTCAGTTGAAATTTAGCTATATTGTCTAAACAGTTACTCTTTCCAAACTCTCATCATGACCACTTTTGAGTTTTATCATTACATATTTGACCCTCTGCAGCATTTAGTCAGACCCACAAAGGAATAAAGAACTTTTGCAAATATTTATTGGTCAAATGTAATTTTATTCTTAATAAGATCCAGGTAAGCCCTACTTAATAACTATTTCTATGGATCTCCTTATTGCTTCATTTGAAAATAAAAGGGTCTCTTGGCAATGACTCTCACTTGGTCTGTCAATCCCCTCCCTGCCCCCATTCCAACCTGGGGCATGTCATCAACCAATTGAGACATGCCATCACAGCAATGGGCAAAACTGCCAAATGGGGCATTATCCAAGCCAGGAAAAGAGACCTACATGGACATCATCAAGGGATTGCCCAGAAGCAGTTGGAAAAAACTGTAGATAAGAGGAGATGGTATCAGATGCTAAATGGAGTCACTTTGTGTTTACCCTTTCAAAATTAACCAGAGCTGGGAGGGTAAAAGAAAGTAGTTAATAAGCATGCCTATCTAAGGCTCATACTTGTCTTTCAACTGGACAGGAACTTATAGTGAGTTTTCGACTCAGGACAGTTTTTCTTGGCACCTTCCTAATCCATACTCTATAGTCCTCTCACCCAACCCTTAACCACTCCACTTCAGCTCCACTAGTCCAAAATGCTCTCCCTTAACCAGGCTCCAGATGATAACCAGTCAGAAGTATTCAGGGACATAACCCACCAACTCCAGGACCACCTTGAATACAGGAGACAGGAACTAGCCAATTCATCCATTTTTCCCCTTTTTTTGCCCTGAATGGATGACTGTTCCTCCTGCTGTTTGTAGGCTAATATAATTTTTTTCTTTTCTTATTGTTCAGCCCCTGCCTTGTAATATTTCTTTCAGATGTCATCCAAAGACACTTACTTGTGTTCACCACCAAGGAACTCTCATTGCTGCCTTCTCCCCAGAGTGGATGACATCTCCACTTTCTACTCCTAATGTTGCAGGAAGTAATCAGAGAGACTCAGCACCACTTTATAACTATCAAAAGGCTGGAATGTTAGGTCACCTGGGGAAAATTGCTCCTTCCCTTTTGTTCTCCCTCCATGAGGAAATATACATGATCCTCTCTTGAAGTCCCCATCCAGCACCTGTAACCCAGGTAACTGGCACACCTGGGGGCAGTGGGAGGCCCCCCAGGCTCTGAGGTGACTTCTGAATTCATTGTGGCCATATCTCCTCCCTACCCTGCACAACAGCCACCCTCTCCACCATCTCCCTATGTATCTTCTGCATGCCATAAGTTACCCCCCCCAACTCACCTCTGCACACTAAATCTCGTGTATGCTGGTCATTCAGTTCTGCCTGAACAACTACATGACAGTCTCTTTCCAGCAAACCTTCCAGGAGGTCTTTTCAGTTCTAAAATGAAATGAAACCCACAATTGTCTTACTAAAATGCCTGGTTGCCCATTTTTCTTCTTAATTCTGCCACTTTTTGCTTCACATATTTCAAGACTGTATTGTAAGGAGAATAAAGGTTCCCATTTTTTATATTCTTGTTGGGGCTAGCCACCTTTATCATAATTTCTATATTTTCACTACTTTTCTCTCTTATAGTTGCACCAGTTTCCTCTGGTCAATATTAGCATGGTAGGTTTTACTTCCCCCTTTCAGAGTTTTTATGTTCTGTGGCTCTTACTATAATATTTGGGCTGATAGCTCCATCTTATTGTTTATGCGACAATCATTTTCCCTTGCTTCTCTCATTTTCCTTTTCTATCTTGTGTTGTATTGATAATATTTTTATTCATTTCTTTTTAATCCTCTGCTCATTTGAAAGCTTTTCAAGCACAATTTTCTGATATTTTAGCTAACAGTTATTCAGTATGCCTTACTTCCTATATTCTTTTTTTTTTTTTTTTTTTTTTGCCAGTCCTGGGCTTGAGCTCAGGGCCTGAGCACTGTCCTTGGACTTTCTCAAGGCTAGAGCTCTACCACTTGAGCCTCAGCACCACTTCCAGCTTTTTGTATATATGTGGTACCAAGGAATCGAACCCGGGTCTTCGTGCATGCTAGGCAAGCACTTTAACCACTAGGCCAAGTTCCTGGCCCCGCCTTACTTCCTATATATCACAATGACATTAACCTACTTTATCCATAGTGTTATTCTCAGTATGCCCTTCTTCCTATTATTATTGTTTAGACTTTGAGTTTTACTTTTCTCACACTTCAAAAACAGGTTTCTTTTTTGGTTTTATAGCTACTAGATTAATTTCACCAGATTTTTTTGTTTAGCTTTTTTGATTTGTTTTTTGAGATGGGTCTCCCTATGTTTCCTAGATGAGTTTTGAACTACTGACTCAAATGATCATCCTACTTCAGTTTTCTGAATGCTGGGACTATAGGTAGGTGTACACCACCATACCTGGATAGTATCTTAATTTTGTCCTAAATAAAATCAAGTTTTTATTATAGAGAAGAAAGCAAAGAAGAAATTGTGGTAAGAAGATAGCAGTCTTCCACAGAAATCGACATACATTGTACATATACACACATTGTACATATCATTTTCTCAATGATTATATTTTTGTCTACCGATAGATATATGAAAAATTCTGTGAAGGTTTATGTTTGAAGAAAGCCTTCCTTTTTTACAATTTACAAAGGTGAATGTAGGCAACTAATTGAGACACATACCTTATAAACAGCACTAAGGAATTATCTGGGTCTTTGACACTAAATCTTAAAAGACCAAACCATTCAATGAACTGCCCAATTTTTCGATTTCATTTTAGATAATTTGTGTTACAAAGGACAAGACACCCACTTCAGGTGAACTGAGAGACTTAGGACAAAGACTGTACATCAATCATTTCTCGTTATTTACAAGGTATATTCCTTGCATGACCTCTTAAAAAAAAATAACTGCCAGGCTCATGCTGTAATCATTATTACTCAGGAGGCTGAGAACTGAGGACTGTTATTCAGAGCCAGCCAGGGCAGCAGAGTCAGAAGTGGAGCTGTGGCTCAGATGGTGACATGCTAGCCTTGGTTCCAAAACCTCAGGGATATATTATCCCAGTTATTTTTTTTCGGGGGGGGGGCAAACAACCCAGCAATAGAGTCACCAGCACTCAGTGAATGGAGCTAGGAGTCAGTTTAATAGCAGTGCGGTGGCTACTCTCCACCCTTTGGGCTGATAGAGAGCAGTCTTGAGCTTAGGTGGGGCTAGGCTTTTAAAGGAGACACACAGGTGGTCCCGCTCACCAGGAAAACACCACATGCAGGTGATCAAGCAGTTTAAGTATTTTTACAAAACAAAAACAGAATTAGACAGCTAATCCCAACAGTTTCCTACAAGTGACCATGTATAGGCCCTGCGTTCACGCCTTCCTCCAAACCCCCCTCAAACAAAAATGAAAACTTTGAGGAAGAAAAAAAGGGGTATGGGCAGAAGCTTCCCCATTTCTATCCAGTTGGAAGGAGCAAGATTTGGGAGATTTGTGATAGTGAAGCTCAAAATTGACAAAATCCTTACAATCGCCCAAATTTTGAAGGTTTACACAGAAAAATATAGCTTTGAGATGAAGTAATGTTACTTTGGCCATTCTTGTCATTATTATTGTGGGGCTGGGAATTAACATGCCTATTATTGTAAACAGAACCCATTTGTTCTTCCTAAGACTCATAGTTTAATAAAAGCTTAAATCAAGAGACTCTGCTGGTCCCATTTTCTTCAAGGAAGCAGTTCTAAGTTAGCAAAGAGCAGGCTTAAATTTGGTTTTCATTTCAGTAGTAGTTATTTGTGATTCTTCTGTTTTGCCTATTCTAAAGTCTACTATCGTTTAAGCAAATTTACTTTTAACTCTCCACTGAGTTTACCAAAGACAAGTAATCCTCTCGCAACTGGCAAGGCCGAAGATTAAGCCCCCCTGGGCAATTAAGTGTAACCCTAGGTTCAGCTGGTAGCTACAGTTTACATTCATTACAGCCATTTAGCAAGGTTCCCCAGCTTCCACCCTGCTCTGAATGAGGATTTGTGCCCCTCATTAGCATTCCTGTCTCTGGCTAGGATGCGGTGACATATACCACTGTCAGGCTGAGTCCCAGTATTATGAGATTAGGGCTGCAAATTTCACCCTTCTGCCACCCGGGGAACCCTCTAAGACTTGGCCTCCCTGGGCAGCTGTGCCAGTTTTGAAGGGAAAACTGGAATGGGTACTAGTAAGAAGTGTAAACAGTCAGGGTTGATTAAGATTGTTATAAAATTGGAACATGGGGATTCAGTTTTGTATTGGGGATGCAAAAATGGGTAAAAAAACGAATACCAGTTTCAAGATCATCAATTTGGTGACTTTTTAAAAGAGAGGCTACAAGTATGGAGGCAATAAGGCAGATTAGTTACCTACCGCTGCATAAATCCCCTCAGAGAAGCCCCAGCCGTGTGTAATGCAACGCACACATCTTTGAGTCAGTTGGGCTATTTAGCTGATTTCAATGTCTTCCTCGTGTGTCCAGCCTGGGCTGGGCTACAGTGACTTGGCCCTATTTCACGCTGCCCTCGTGTTGGTCATTTAAGCATCTCCCTCTTCTGGTGATGATGATAAAGGCAAAACAGGAAGGTTTCATGACTGCCAGCCAAGCTTTTGCTACTTTCTCACTCTCTGACATCCATTGGCCAAAACAAGTACAGGTGTTTGGAAAGCATTCCACACTGGCAAGTTACATGGCAAAGGACAAGATGCAGAAAGGGATGGAAAATTTAATGCAATCTGCCAAAGGGGACAAAGAGACTTGAAAATTAATTTCTAATTAATGATAAAGAAAGGAAATGAAATAATAAAAAAAATTAGAGAAGGGATGGGTTGAGAATGTTGAAAGCTGTAACATTGATCAAGGTCTTCATAAACTGCTTTGTTAAATGGCAGCTTCTTTGTAAATCTGCCTAAAGATAACAAGAAGAGGAAGAAAAAATGGTCCATTAAAAAAAGTTAAGAATCGGGGCCAGGAGATTAGCCTAGTGGTAGAGTGCTTGCCTAGCACACATGAAGACCCGGATTCGGTTCCTTGCTACTACATACATAGAAAAAAGCCAGAAATGGTGCTGTCGCTCAAGTGGTAGAGCTCTGGCCTTGAGAAAGCCCAAGGACAGTGCTCAGGCCCTGAGTTCAAGGCCCGGGACTGGCAAAAAAAAAAAGTTAAGAATAGAAGACTATGGTACAGTGGTAGAGTGCTTGCTTTGCATGTATGAAGCCCTGAGTACCACATAAACAGAAAAAGTCAGAAGTGGCTCTATGACTCAAGTAGTAGTGCTAGCCTTGAGCACAGGAAGCTCAGGGACATTGCTCAGGCCGTGAGTTCAAGCCCAAGGACTGGCAAAAAGAAGAAAAAAGAATAGAAGACTATCAGTTACATTTAAGGCTGGGGGATGATGAAATGTATTGGCTGAAACTGAATTTAGACTCATCTAGACCACTGGTTCTCAGCCCTTAACCTTAGATGTGAATTCTCCCTCCTCTCCCCAATCCTGGGGACTGTCTCCCTGATTGTACTCAAGGCTAGTGCTCTATCACTTGAGCCACAATGCCACTTTTGGCTTTTTCTGAGTAGTTTATTGGACATAAGGATCTCTCCCCTACTGGGGCCGACTTGGAACCATGATCCTTAGGTCTCAGCCCTTCTGAGTAGCTAGGATTACAGGCTTGGGTCACCAGCACCGAGCTTTGAATTCTTAACAGTATGTTTTAAGATTTTACAGACATTTTATGTGCTATAGATTGGATATGTGATATTGCTCCAAAACCATCCATATGTGAGGAGCCTACAAGAAGGAAGGCCTAGTGGAAAAATCAGTGGAGATACTGTGTTCAAAGGGATTAGTAGAATCCTGGCCCCTTTCCTTCTCTTTCTCTAGCCATGGAGTGAGTAGTTTTGTGCCACCAGGCTTTCTCACCATGAAGTGGTGTCTTACCACAAGCCCCCAAATAGTAGAGCCAATTGCAGTCTGGTACCTCTAAAAATGTGAGCCAAATAAACCTCCTCTGTATATTAGCCAGTTAGCTTTAAGTATTTGTTACTATAACAAGAAAACTTTCAAATATATATGAGTTCTTGGAAAGCCAAGGATTTCTAGGGAAATTTCATCAATCAGTAGAATAGCTAAATTACCTTATGATTTCTTTCTGCTTAAAAATCTTCCAACTGAGTTAAAAACCTTTTATTTCGATCAATTTGGTGCTTAAAACAAGAAGACTAGAAACCCGATGGCATCAGTACACTGCTTAAGAACCTCCAACAGCATTCCTTCAGCACAGTATAAAATCCTTTCTCCTTACTACAGCCTACAAGTCCATCCAAGGATGAATCCCTGCTCACCTTTATAACTGCACTTTTGTCTCCCTTCTCTCATTTCAGCATTCAGCCAGAAAAGCTTCGGTGCTGTTTCTTACCCTTGTCTAGTTGGGAGCCTGTACAATTGCAGTTCCTTCGACTGAATGCCTTTCCCCTTGCTTCATTTTGATTCTACACAAACAGAAGCCTACCCTGAATGCAAAAATTTAAATGCCAACCCCAATCATTCTTGCTCTACTCAGAATTCTATTCATTTGTGTCCCTACCATGGTTTGTAAAAACACTCAAAGGTAGGAACTGTGTTTATGTTGTTCTCTAATGTATTCTCAGTATATAGCACCAATCCAGAAACACAGCAGGTACTGGAGTTGATATGCAGTAGGTCAATTAATGTGTCACATTGTAAGATATACATTCAAAGAAAAACTCAGAGAAGAATATATACTAGAATACTGGAATGGAGATATAATTCAGTGATTGAGCATTTACCAAGCGTGCTCAGGACCCTGAGTTCCATACCCAGCTCTGAAGGAAAAAAAAAAAACACTAAGAAAGAAAACATAAACATACCAGAATTCACTCCACAACTAAATTGTAAGTGTTTTAAGATAGATTTAACATAGCTTAGTCTTGCAAAGAAAATGAAGCCCCTTCTACTAGGTGAACAGTAGTCTAATAATAATGCTTAATATCTAAGTAAACAATGACAGTTCCCCAAATCCAACTGTAGCCATAGATAATGGTCCTATCAGGGCTTTTGCAGGGAAAGCAGGCTTGTAGGATACTTGGCATTGATGGCTCAATGGGCATGCCGGTTCCTTTATAGGTGGGCAACATGAAGCTCAGGTTCCAGTAGTTTTCTTCTTCATCACCATGATAAGACTTGGAGTATCGTATAAAACACTAAGTGGAGATGGAAAGTTTGTGAACAGGTTATCAGCCATCCTTAGACATGACTGACAGAACCTTTGATTTCACAGGCTAACAAAGATTTGCTTTGGGTTTGTGTGTGTGTTCCTAAGTCAGTCAGAATGGATAAATGGCTTGCTGTCTTTCACAGGCACCTCTTGTGGGTAGGGGCAGCTGGATGAGAAGCAGCCACAAAGACAATCCCAATGTGACCATTACTGGTGACTTTGTGTGACAGATGATGTCGATGTATTTAGGAAAGGCTGCTTAATTTGTCTCTTGCAAACGTGTAGCCTCTTAAACTATTATGTACTAAACATTGTCTGGAAAATTCCATTCTTTTGTATCCCAGTCCTTCATTCGGAAGAGCAGCAGTCTGGAACTAAGAGAATAAAAGAGGGATTCAAATGAAGAAATGCTTACGTCCATTACATGTGTGTTCATCCCGACTGTGATGAAGAGAGGGACCAAAAAAGAAAGAAAGAAAGAAAAAGACATTATGGTATTGCCATGGGAAAACACGTGTATTAAAAACAAAAGTCTAAATGAATAGGTGCTGAGATGGCCGAAAGGAATAAGGGTGGAGGTGAGGTTTTGCCTTCTGTTGTTTGGACATGAGCATCCCATTAACTTATTGACCGACACAAACAGAGGAGGTAACAAAGAGTGAGACATTTTGCACATAATGGTAAGAAAGTGACTTCATCCCACTTACCATCTGGTCAGCTTGGCCTATTTTTAAGGCAAAGGATTAGTCATTTCTTAGGTACATTATGTCCTGTTCTTTACAACCTGCCTTGGTACACAACCTATGCCCTATTTATCTTTGCTTCTTTCTAATATGCATACATTCCATTTTTATTTTGGAGCATCTCTGGGAAAATTATCATGCATATCATAAAATTAATGACTTTTCCACATTTCTCTCATGAAATCAAAAGGGTAATTTCATAAGACCATCAAAGTAAGGTTGTGACTAGACAAAGTGGTATATATCTGTAATCCCAGCACTGGGGAGATAAAGGTGAAATCTTTCAGTTGAGGCCCCATCTGGCTTACATAGTTATATCTTATCACCAAAACACAAACAAGAAGCATCAGAAGAAAGGACTATACAGTAGTATCACACTTTTGTAAAGAAATTTGACTGTAAAGAAATTTCTCCACATCCCCACCAGCATTTGTCGTTGTCAGAGTTCAGAATATTAGCCATTAGAACTGGGGTTAGGTGGTATCTTAGGGTTTTTATTTGCATTTCCTTTATGACCATGGATGATGAGCATTTTATCATATGTTTCTTTGCCATTTTAACCTCTTCTTTTGATAAGTCTCTCTTTAGTTCCTTTGATTTGGGAGAATTTTGATGAAATAGACCTTCCCTATGAACCAGCCATACCACTACCCTGATGCCTCTACCCTGAGCATCATAATCCAGGATATGATAAGGACACCTGCACAGCCATGATCATCTTTGCACTATTCACAATAGCCAAGCGATGGAAACAACTCAGATACCTTACTGCGGATGAATGGATACAAAAAAATGTGGTACATATATACAATGGAATTCTACATAGTCATCAGACAAGATAAAATAATGGCATTTGCTGGGAAGTGGATTAAATTAGAGCAAATCATTTTGAGTAAGATATGTCAAGACCAAAGGAACAAAAGGCACATGGTCTCTTTGATATGTGGATATTAGATCCAAACAGTACAACAGTGAGGACTCAATATTTGGGTACCCAAAGTTATTGACACGGTCTTAGAGATATAAATATAACTACATAGACATTAAAAATCTATGATGGGCTGTATACGCTACAGACATAATGTTATATTATATAGATCAATATATATATATATATCTATGACATACAAAATCTCAGCTTAATTTTAATTATGTCTTAAAATTTATGTGCCAGTGGTTGCATATAGATCCCTTCGTGAATACTCGTTAAACATGACATTTGAAATATGATGTAAAAATCAGTGTTAATAAAATCTTTTAATAAAAAAAATCCCCCAAATCCTCAAACATTGCACCCTGAAATTTCATCCTTGAGAATCTCCTTGTAAATTGTTCAAAATAAATGATTTTGGTCAGTCCTGGGTCTTGAACTCAGGGCCTGACCACTGGCCTTGGGCTTTCTCAAGGCTAGAACTCTACCACTTGAGCCACAGCACCACTTCCAGCTTTTTTTTTTATGTATGTGGTACCAAAGAATCGCACATGCTAGGCAAGCACTCTTATCACTAGGCCAAACTCCCAGCCCAGTTCAAAACAATTTTTAAAGGCACATCACAGCAGAAGGATGCAAGTAGCTCACACCTATTATCCTAACCACTCAGGAGGCTGAGATCTGAGAATCACAGTTCAAAACCAGCCCAGGCAGGAAAGCCTGTGAGTCAGCACTCCAATTAACTATCAAAAACCTGGAAGCAAAGCTGTGGTAGAGCTCCAACCTTGAAGGAAAATGCTAAAGGATAGTAGTGCACAAGCCCTGAGTTCGGGGAGTGGGGGGGAGAATAGGTTGTTGTTGTTTTTTTTGTGCCAGTCCTGGGCTTGAGCTCAGGGCATGAACCCTGTCCTTGGGCTTTCTCAAGGCTAGAGCTCTACCACTTGAGCCTCAGCACCATTTCTGGCTTTTTTTTTTCTATGTATGTGGTACCGAGGAATTGAACCCGGGTCTTCGTGCATGCTAGGCAAGCACTCTACCACTAGGCCAAACTCCCGGCCCAAATAGGTATATTTTTGTTTGTGTTTATGCTCACAGGAAGTAGAAGGAGGAGTAGGGTTTTTGGGTTTGGGAATTGTTTTGGGGGGGAGAGGTTTGGAAGGAAAAACAAAGTTACCCATGATGGCCTTGAACTCTCAATCTTCCTATCCTAGCCTCCTAGGTTATAGATGTGTGCTACCATATTGGCTAGTAGGAACCTTCCTATCACCATAGAATGAGTGGCTGGAGAAAACAGATTTGTACTCCTTTGGCTGAGCTGTATCTCAGAATCACCTAGGTCTCTCACAAGCCATCAGGTGATCAGTCAGGTGCTTGCTTCAGCAAGATTTCCACTGGAAAACCTGAAATGCAGAATTCCATCACTGACAAAGTGATTTTCCCCCTATAACTTCATCTGGCCTGGTAGTAGAGTCACACTTTTTGAGTAAAATGTGGTCTGGGAAAACAATGCCTTCTGAGTAAGGGGGCCTGTTTTTATGGTTAGAAAGGTGACATGTGACATGTTTTCTGGGGTTTTGTTTTTGATGGTACTAGGGTTTGTGCTCAGAGCCTTGTGCTTGCTAGGCAGGCATCCTACCAATTGAACTACATGCCTTGCTTTCATTTTTACTTTGTTTTTCAGATGGGAATTTCACACTTTTGCCTCTCCAGCTTCAGATCAAGATCCTTCTACCTACACCTCATGTGCACCTGGGTTACAAGCATGATAAACTATGATACCTGATTTATTTGCTGCACCAGCTGGCCTGAACTGTGACTCTCCAACCTCTACCTCCCAACTAGATGAGATTTCAGACATGTGTCACCATGCCCAACCTGAATAGAATGGCTTTGGATGGTTAACACACACACACACACACACACACACACACACACACACACACACACACACACACACACACACACAAAAAAACTGTCAAAATTCTCTCAGAGAAAAAGTCCATAAAGGCTTTCTGATCCAGATGGTCCCATCCAACACATGTATACAACAGCAGCATAAAGATGTCAAGGATTTCTCTCCTGCAGTGCAAGAGGGAGAGGAGGGAGGGAGCAGGTACCATATCCCAGACATTCTAGAACTAAATCATTCCTTGTTTACTATTGATAATCCTGTTTGCTTCAGAAAACCAAGGCGTAGCAAAGTTTAGTGAATATGGGGGCCTCAAATGACTCTCATCTTTACACTTTGAATTCTTGGTAAATTTTGTTTCCATGGTGAGTCAATTCTTGTCCAAGTTATGAGGAGATTTTTAGCAGAGATGCCTAAATTTTCCTAGGTGTAGACATGTGTGGCAGGGGTAGTTTTGGGGGGAGCATGCTGTCTGCATTGAGTCGTGGAAAGAGAATGGTGGCAGGCCAAGAATACAGTATACCAAGGAACAAGAAGACTTGAGAGGTCAGCAAACACATCCATTTGAGTGAAGTCATTATTTAGGCTGTCATGCTATGCTGAATTTAAAACCAATGTTTATTATGAAAACAGTCAAGCATTCAAAACAGGAATATACAATGAAACAGCACACATCCATCTCCCCGTTTCCATAGCTACCTAGATGTTGCCACATTTGCTTTACGTTTTCTATTCTTTTTCTTGCTAACTTGTTTTTAAAGCAAATCCAAGACATGTGATTTGACCCTCTGACTATTTTGCTATTTAGCTGTAATACAGTCACCCTAATATATGAGGCTGAGACTGTGGTGAGCTCTGTAGCTCAGGGAGGAACTGAGGACATAACAGGAAGTATCCCTCTCTTTGAGTCATACTGAGCAGGTTCAGCAACTGACAGGGAGCACCTCCTAGAGGCTGCTCCCCTGAGGTACTTCCCTTGGCTCATACCAGGACCAGCTGCTGCTCTTAAGCATTGAATTTGACCCTATTTGGACTAGTTGAGATAGTCCAACTGAGACAGTCACATTTAATCTGGCTCTGATAGTATACTCACTGAAGACGTTATTCATACCAGGCAATGGTGGCTCATGCATGTAAACCTAGCTGCTCAGGAGTCTGAGATCTAAGGGTCATAGTACAAAGCCAGCCCAGGCAGGAAAGTCTGTGAGATTGTTATCTCCAATTAACGACTAAGAAAAAGCTGAAAGTAGTGCTGTGGGACTCAAGTGGTAGAGCAACAGCCTTGAGCAAAAGAGCTCAGGAACAGCAGCCAGGCCCTATGTTCAAGCCCCACAACTATAACAAAAAGGTTATCTATAAGATAAGGATCCTGGGGGCCAGGAGTCTGCCTACAGTGCTTGCCTAGCAGGTTCAATTCCTGGGTACCATACACATAGAAAAAGCCAGAAGTGGTGTGAGGCTCAAGTGGTAGAGTGCTAGCCTTGAGAAAGTCCAAAGACAGTGCTCAAGCCCTGAGTTGAAGCCCCAGGACTGGAAAAAAAAAAAAAAACAAGAAACAAAGAAAAAGAAAGGTTGGGGGGCTGGGAGCATGTCTTTGCCCCTCAGTAATACAGTATTTGTTTGTCTAGCAAACACATAAGAACCTTGAGTTCAAATCCCAGTACCTTAAAAAAAAGGATCCATATGAAAATATAATGTATAGTGTATAGAGTTCCTTTACCATGTAAACAATCCTCAAAATTAATTTTGTGAGCCAGGCACCAATGGTTCATGCCTATAATCGTAGCTACTCAGGAGGCTGAGATCTGAGGATCAAGGTTCAAAGCTAGCCCAGGCAGAAAGTGCATAGGAGACTTTTATCTTCAACTAACCATTGAAAAACTGAAAGTGATGCTGTGGCTCAAAGTGGTAGAACATTAACTTGGTGCGAAAGAGCTCAGGGATAGCACCCAGGCCTTGAGATCAAGCCCCACAACCCACAACAAGTTAAAATAATGTCAGGATAACTCCCAGGGACTTTTCTGCCTGGGCTGGCTTCAAACCATGATCCTCAGATCTCAGCCTCCTGAGTAGGTAGGGTTACAGGTGTGAGCCACCAGTGCCCAGTCTAAAGAATCTTAAAAGGATGTTCAATAAGACAACTTAAAAAAATTTTTAGCTGGGCTTTAGTGGCTCATGCCTGTGATCCTACTTACTCAGGAGACTGAGATTTGAGGATCACAATTCAAAAACATCCTGGGCAGGAATTTGCATGAGACTCATCTCCAATTAATCACCAGAAAACTAGAAGTAGTGCTGTGGTTCAATGTAGCAGAGCACTAGCTTTGAGCAAACGATCTCAGGATCTCAGGGACAGAGCCCAGGCTCCAAGTTCAAGCCCCATAGCTAAAAAAACAAAACAAAACAAAACAAAAAACTCACAAAGATTCTTTTTTATCAGAAAACTTTCATTATTTTCACTTAAGAGAAACTAAATTGTCCAACTAAAGATCAGGTGAAAGTCCTAAGAATAAGAAACAAAAGCCATATAATGAATGATTGTTGTCCTTAATATACTATGTTGTCTCTCATCTCCTTTGCTGTCCCTTGGTTATCTCATATTGGTATAGTATCTCACTTTGTTATCTGATATATTGAATTTATTTGTATTTGGATATTTGAAATTTGATAGGGAAGGGGGGAAAACCAAGACGGGTGAGGGGTGGGGGGGGAGGGAAATGGGTACCAAGACATGTGAAAGGGTATCAATGTATGTGAATTAATGCACCTTCTATCTGGCAAATATCATGTAACCCTTTTACTAATTACAATAAAAAAATTTTAAAAAAAGAATAATATAACCAACAGCAGATAATGTTTCCTAGATAACACTAATTTCTAATCCTGGATGTTTATAAATTTACATAATTTATAATATGTAGGGCTTAATTGACATGCATTGCCGCACGTGTCTCTCAGTCTACACTTAAACTTTCTACCTGGAGTCTCAGCAGATTACAACTCTGTCCTCATTAAGCCCTTGACGGTGGTCAGTGTGTTTTGAAGTTTTTCAATGGCTCGCTTAAGTTCCACTTCAGACACTACACAATGAACCTCAGTATCCATCTCCCATAAGTGCACAGCAAATGCTTTGTGCAGGATGCTCAGAAGGCCTTGATCACATCTCTTCTTCAGGGATTGCTGAACATCGAGTCATCTGACCCACAGTCTGAAAAGTTGGACATATGAGTGCTGGATAGGTAGGAACTTGAATTATTTTTCATACAGTAGGCTAGATAATTCCTTTGAAGCATCTTAAAGAGGTCAAGCCTTGTGTTGCTTCTTATGAGAGCTTGCCAGGCAGCTTTCATTTTCACCATTTGTCCTATTGATCAATACCAATTTGAATATCTGAAATTAGTTTTCTATCCATGAGCAGCTCTTTCTTTCACAGAACTTTCAACTTATGCTTTATTCTCTCTAGCAACATTTTTCTTCTCTTTCTCCTAATAGCCGTGTTTTAACAGATTGTTTTTCTGTAATGCCTTAAAGAATACTCTTACATTTATTTTATTTTCCTCTGAATAAATTTTTGAGGAAAAATCCAGATATATATGCAAATATCCAAAAGGGTGAAAATCAAAGACATTTTACAGCTTCGGGACCCTGTAGACTCAAAGGAGTTACAGGACTATAGTCTTCTTCAAGAACTACAGGGACTTTGACTCTATAAATACACGTAAATTTGGAAATGATTCCAGAATTAAAATACCTTTCATTTTAATAAGGCCTCTGGCTCTAGTCAATGTCATTGTTAAAATCAAGAGTCACCCAGGCTGGCTCTGAACCGTGATCCTCGGATCTCAGCCTCCTGAGTAGCTAGGGTTACAGGTATGAGCCACTGTGCCTGGCTACACTGTACTGCTTTCTGTGCCGGAGCTTCAGCTAGGATCTGTCTTTGGGTCTTCCTTCCCTCTATTCCTCTGTTCAGTCACTCATCAAGTCCCAGTTGGATCTAACTTGACTTCCCAAATTGCCTACATTTTCCCTTTCCCATGAATGAGCTCATACCACCTCACATCATCTTTCTCCTTCACAATACCAACTGCCTCCCCTGCCTCAGTCTCCTATCTGCACCAGCATCCCATAGGAAGACACTCAGACCTGGTCACTTGAGGGGATGGGTGTAGTTGTGAAAGATAGGGAAGAATGATAATATCTTTGTACAACTTTGTACAACTACTTAAAGATATTTTTTTAAAAAAATTTTAAACAAAAGAGCACAATGCAAGTTTGCTTTCCAAAAGCAAATATGCAGCCACGCCACTCCCCACTTCTGACAAGGTCAAGTTTCGAACTTTGACAGGGCTATCAAATTTCCTGGAGTTCAGATTCCAAAGGCATTCCATATCTTTGCTCAAACTTCTTTTTTAAAGTTGGTTGTGGGGTTTGAATTCTGGCCTGGGTGCTGTCCCTGAGCTCCTCAGCTTAAGGCTAATGCTCCAGCACTGTGAACCACAGTACCACTTCTGGTATTCTGGTGGTTAATTGGAGATAAGAGTCTCATGGACTTTCTTGTCAGGGCTGGCTTTGAACCTTGATCCTCAGATCTCAGCTTCCTGAGTAGCTAGGATTACAGATATAATCCACAAGCACCTGCTCTTGCTCAAATGCTTACATGTCTGTTTGAATGTCCTCTTTCCCATCCTACCTTTGATCCTTATCTCACACTAATCAAAAAGGCTTCACTTCCAATACCCTGCTAAAATGCTATTTCTTGTCAAAACTTCTTTGACTCTTAGAGTTGGAAATATTTATTCTCCTAAGACTTGTTTTTACAGATCCACATTCTTTTACTCACAGCTCAAAAGTGTAAACTGCTCTGAAAACAAAAACTTGGAATTTGGATGCAATTTTTTTGGAGGTGGGACTCAAACCTTGACTCGCAAGACTGGGTGGCAGCAACCATTTAATTCATTTCTAAGACCTCCACTCTGTTCGTTTGTCCTTATTCTACAGCTCCTGCCAGCCGAACTCTGTTCTGCATTGAGTGTGACCATGGGGGCTACCCAAGCACTGACCAGAAATGAGATAGCACACTGCATCTAGTAGAAACTCTTTAAGGAACACACTGACACTCCAGAGGTGAGCAAACACATCAAAGATCATCTAGGCAATTGGTAGCCCACTGCTCTCTCCCTTCTTATCAATCACCTTTGTGAAGGGCTTCCCATAGCATCACTCCTCATTTTGAATCAGTCTCCCCATAAAAGCCCATTTCACAGCCCTTCAGTCATCTTGCCCAGAGCCTGTCACGGCTCCAATATTTGATTGCTGAATGTATTATATTTTTCTATGTTTGCTAAGTAGGTATTCATTTATTGTAAATAATGCACAAGGACGATGTCTCACATATGGGAACTAAATATCGGCCCTATTTTGCAAGATAATTGTAAAATAATAACCACCTGGAAAAAAGTCAGATATGGTTTTCTATGCTCTATTGTTTTCAATAACAGTGGGTTTGATTAACATGGGGGAATTGCTTAGATGAGAAAAAAGAAGAGGGTTATTTACATCCTGGTTTGTTTGTATGTCCTCAAAGAAGCTGTAATGCGGCACAATTTCAATGATTGTCACAAAATTGGTAGGTCTCAGCAGCAGCTAAGATTCTCCATTGACCTGATTGTTTCTGGAATTCATTACAAAAGAAAGATAAGGATAATTTTCTGGGGATTATTGTCAAGCACCTGATTGTGTAAGCAACTACCATTTTCAGATGTTTTGTAAGCATAAAAGCACACCAAACACAAAGCCCTGATTAGGAAGAAATCCACAAAGCATCTTGTATTCAAATTTAACGTGTCTGTATTTGTTCTTTTTCAGAATTTAAAAATCAGAGGACACTACGTTGTCTCATCTTTGCTTCATAGTATAGTCACTTCCTGAAGTTCATGTAAATATTCTTCATGTTTCGTATGTTGATGTAACAAGCGCTTTATAAAACATAAAGTAACCAGGGAAGGGGGAAGATGAATGCGGATATGTGAAATCAGGCATAATATTCAGTGTGCATATATAGAAATAGATCTAGGAAACTTGAAAGGACAGGAATAGATAGGAAAGTGGAAAGAATGACGGGAGGAATAATAGGTAGGAAGGTAAAAAGAATGATGGAAAGAATAATACCAATCAGGATGTATTGTAAACACAAATGAACATGCTGAATTGACCCCTTGGTAAAACTGTTAAAAATAATAATTTTTTTAAATGGGCTGGGGTTTAAGCCTAGTGGTAGAGTGTGTGCCTAGCATACATGAAAACCTAGGCTTAATTCCTTGGTACCACATATATAGAAAAGCCAGAAGCGGTGCTGTAGCTCAAGTGGTAGAATACTAGCCTTGAGAAAGCCCAAGGACAGCGCTCAGGCCCTGCATTCTGTCCCCAGGGCTGGTTAATAGTAATAATAATAATAATAATAATAATAATAATAATAATAAATAGAAAAGCAAAACTAGTACATTATTTTATATCTTTAAAAATGTTTCAAATGGCCAGTGGTAGAGTGCTTGCCTTGCATACATGAAGACCCAGGTTCAATTCCTTGGTACCACATACATAGAAAAAAACTGGAAGTGGTGCTGAGACTCAAGCGGTAGGGTGCTAGCCTTGAGAAAGCCCAAGGACAGTGCTCAGGCCCTGAGTTCAAGTCTAGGACTGGCAAAAAAGAATGTTTCAGGGCCAGGACCTCGGCAAAAAACAAAAATAAAAGATAAAAAGATAGAAAAGTTTAAATGTGACCTGTATCCAGAACATTACCAATGCTTGAAAACAAAGTAATATGAAAATACTACAACCTAAGAGAATTTTTCATGTGACAAGTATTTCACTCAGATGGTGTAACTTCTATTTATTTTGGGGATACTTTTAGAAGGGTACTTTGTGTTTGTAATAATCTTTGACGATCTTAGAAATACAATCTCTAAGCCAGGCACCAGTGGTTCACAATTGTAATCCTGAGAACACTAGAGACCTCAGTTTGAAGCCAGTCTGGGTAGTAAAGTCTATGAGACTCTTAGATCCCAGCAAAACTACTCAGAAAACGCCAGAAGTGGCACTGTGTCTCAAGTGATAGAGTTCTAGCCTTGAGCACAAAAAGGCCCAGGGACAGCAGCCTGAGTTCAAGCCCCAAGACTGGCAAAACAAAAACAAACAAAACTAATTTCTACAAAATTTTAAAAATAATAAAAATTCAGGAAATTCTGGTCAGGTGCCAGTCTCAGGAGGCTGAGACTTGAGGATCACAGTTTGAAGCCAGTGCTAGCAGGAAAGTCTATGAGACTCTCATCTCCAACTAATCATAGAAAAAGCCTGAAAGTAGCACTGTGACTCAAGTGGTAGAGTGCAAGCTTTGAGTTAAAAGGAGCTGAGAAACATAGCCCAGGCTCAAGACTGGGAAACAAATGAACAAACAAACAAGCACGGGCTCTGGTGGCTCACATCTATAATCATAGCTACTCAGGAGGCTAAGATCTGAGGATCGGTTCATAGGCAGGCCAGACACTAAAGTCCATGAGACTCTTGTCTTCAAATAACCACTAGAAAACCAGAAGTGGCTCTGTAGCCCAACGTAATAGAGCAGGAGCCTTGATTTGAAGAGCTCAGGGACAGTGTCCAGGCCCAGAGTTCAAGTCCTGCAACTGACAAAAAAAGAAAAACCAGAACAATTTCCAAAATAAATTACCTTCCTTCATATCGGAAAGAAGTATATTCAGTTACAACTGCACAACTGTACAACTGCACAATTCAGTTAATTGTGCAGGCCTTTCATACAATGATGCATCTTCTTCACTCTTCAGTAAGTGCCATGTAAACACCAATATGTGATCTTGGGTTCCTCCAGAAGCAGCTTCCACTTTGAAATCAAGTTTGACTCCTTTTGTGTCTGCCTGGTGTTTCCTTGGTTAGAGTAAGAACACCCTGGAGATTACAATGAGAATAATCTGAGAACGCTTAGCCTAGAGTAAGGCACATATGATGCCATCTCTTGCTCAGCAATTATACTGTAATTTAGCCCTTGGAAATAGCTGCTTCCAAAATGAAGTATTATTTATGTATGGTACTATAACTTTTGTGTCTGGCTTTGACAAAGGTACACAATCATGTAACCACAATTCAGAACCGTTCCATTCTTTTCTACTTGCCTATCGTACTGCTCTCTAGTCCAACCATTCCTTGATTATAACACTGATTGGTTTGTCATCCCCTGTTGCACTATCCAGAACACCATAGAGGGTTCATATCAAACAGATAGCCTCCTAACACGACTAGTTCTTTCACTTAGTACAACACATTTGAAATCCATCCATGTTCGTATATATCCCATTGTAGAGATAGACTGGGGTTTATGTGCACTGTACATTCCTCAGCTGAGGATTATTAGCAATGTTTCTAGATATCTTTAATTTTTATAGATCATGCATGCTTAAGAAAGCTTTGCTTAAGAGTAGATTACATATGTTTTCACCTATAGATTTTATTCTAAAAGTATTATATTTATTTAAAACTGATCTATTTTGTGTTCGTTTCTGATAAGAGTACAAGTTCTGGGGTGTTTGTTTTTTGTGCTGATCCTGGGGCTTGAACTCAAGGCCTGGGAGCTGTTCCTGAACTTTTGTGCTCAAGGTTAGCATTCTACCACTTGGACCTCAGCTCTATTTCCAACTTTTTGCTAATTGGTGATAAGGGTCTCCACTACCTTTCCTGCCAGACTGGTTGAAAATCACAATCCTTAGATTTCAGACTCTTGGGGAGCTGGGAATACAGATGTGAGCCATGTCAAAGTTCATTGTATTGCAAATGGCTTTTCATCATTGAAAAAAAGAGTATCCTTTCTTCAAGGAATTTCCTTTGGACCTTTGGCAAAAACTAAATTGACAAGATATGTGTGAATTTATTTTGAAACATTTTTATTCTGCTCCAATCATCTATATTTCTCTCATTCTACAAACATCACCATGTCTTAAATATTATATTTGATAGAGAGTCTTTAAATCAGATACTGTGGCTTCCAACTTTTTCCCAAAAATTCATTTTGGCAGCCTGGCAAGGTGGGACATTCCTGCAGTCCTAGCCTATGAGATTGTGGGCTATGAGGATCACATGTTTAAGCTAGTGGGATATATATTAAAAGACTGACTCAAAAAACTCATTCTGACTAAATTATTTACCTTTCTCTATAATTTGTAGCATTTGTCCATTTTATAGAAAGCCCCGCTGGGATTTTGAGATTGTGTTGGATCAAGGTGGAGATATTGACAGCTTCGCAATGCTGATTATTCCAAAACATATAAAAAATAAACATATAATTTACCTCTCCATTTAACACTTCAGCCCTTTTATCAATGGTTTGTAGGTTTTTTGTTTTTTGTTTTGCCAGTCATGGGGCTTGAATTTAGGCTCTGAGCACTGTTCTTGGACTTTTCTCAAGGCTAGAGCTCTACCATTTGAGCTACAGCAACATTTCCAGCATTTTTTTCTATGTATGTGGTATCAAGGAATCAACCCAGGTCTTCGTGCATGCTAGGCAAGCACTCTACCACTAGGCCAAACTCCCGGCCCAGTGGTTTGTAGTTTTAATCATATAAGCCCTACTTATATTTTATCAAACATATTTAAAAGTTTCCATTTTCCTTGCTATTAAAAGTGCTACATCTTAAGAGAATTTGTAGTCACTCATTACCAGTATGTAGAATTATATCTGAGTATTGATCTTCTATCCTATGACCTTGTTAAACTCATTAGTTCTAGTTGTTTATTTGAAGCTTGTCTGAGATTTTCTGCATAATTAAGCTATCTACATAATTTCTTCCTTTGCAAGTCATAAGCTTTTCAAAATTTCTTCTTTCTTACCTATTGCACTGGTGAACAAATCTATTATTAACTTTGACAGGAGTGGCAAATGGAAGCCTTATTTTTTTTGCCTATTTGTAAGATTATGAAAATAGGCCAAATAATGTTTGATTTTAGCTATAGATTTTTGGAGATACCAAGATTTATTTTAAAAATCATGAGTGCACATTTAGTTTTTTTAGATTCTCTTTCTGCATTTATTGGGGTGTCATTTCTTGGCATGTTGTTATTTTTACTGATTTGTAAATATTGAGCTATATAACTTAGTCAGGTATTATTGTAAGGGCTTACAAGGAGTGAATGAGTTAAAATTGTTATTAATCACAAACAGTATAATTGTGGGTGCAGACATTTCAGATGAATCACAAATAACCTATTAGTGGATTTGGAAAATGTA
Organism: Megascapheus bottae; assembly: GCF_031878675.1. Lineage (NCBI taxonomy): Eukaryota > Metazoa > Chordata > Mammalia > Rodentia > Geomyidae > Megascapheus > Megascapheus bottae. Next base: position 13,246,269 of record NC_143526.1, read on the forward strand.
CCCAAATTAATGTACTTACATATGACTTTGTCTATGGGTATATACCACCAACAATTACAAAATGCCAAATTTTAAATATACCTTATACTATAAATAGCATTCAAAAAATCATACTCATGAAAATAATATCTTTACACAGTAAATTGTAAAATATTATTACAAGGCTAAATAAGAGACCAGTATGTTTATGGATTTATAAATAAATCAACTCCTGGGCCTGGAGTTTGGTCTAGTGCCTAGCATGCACGAAGACCGGGGTTCGATTCCTTGGTACCACATACATAGAAAAAAGCCGGAAGAGGTACTGAGGCTCAAGTGGTAGAGCTCTAGGCTTGAGAAAAGTTCAAGGACAGTGCTCAGGCCCTGGCAAAAATGAAAAAAATAAATAAAAATAAAAAACCAATAAAGTCCTCAAAATTGGTGTACAATGTCCAATTTTCTTAGAAACTGGCAAATGATTCTAAAATTTATGTGAAAAGCATAGGGCAAAGAATAATGAACAGAATGAGAGGACTTAAGTAGGTAGCAAAGCTCATTAGAAAATTACAGTAAATAACACAATGTTAGTGTGGTATTGATGCCTGGGAAGACAAATGAAATGGAACCCAAAGCTATATAAACATTTGGAATAGGGGAAGGAGACTGGATTTTAGTTATAATGTATAACACCAGCTGTTAACACAAGCCCTGTTTCATGTTAGGTGCTTAATAAATGTTAACTGAATGAATAAAACCTGATTTACAAAATAGTAATCTCTCTGTACAACACCTTAATAATAACAATAAACTTATATATATTAAATGTATTCATTTTATAACTACCAGTTGTATTAGCTAAGATCTTCCCAAAATGCCAAACCAAAAAGAGATGTTTGTGTGCAGTCATGTCTTGGTATCTCCGAAGCACTGGTCTTTAGACCACTGTTCATATCAAAATCCATTTCCATGCTGAAGTTCTTTTTACAAAATGATGGAGCATTTCCATGTAACTTACATACATGGCCCGTATACTTAAACATTTTTAATTTGTCCTTTATAGATTACTTTTAATAAATAAAATACAAATGTTACTCAAATAGTCACTATACTATATTATCCATAATGGTAAGAAAAAAGTCTATACATGTTCTGTAGAGAACTTTTTCTATTTCTTAAAACCCTGAATTGGTTATATCCACAGATGTGGACCTCGTGGATAAGGAAAGCTTTGTCTCACGTGACTGTGAGAGTTGGCTAAAATCTGAAGAGTGAGCTGAAAGCAGAATTCCTTTCCCTGAATACCTCCACTTTTGCTCTTAAACCTTTCAGCTGATTGGATGAGGCCCACCATATTATGGAAAGTAATATGCCTAAATTCACATGTATTGATTTAAATTTAATACCATCGAAACAACACCTTCACAGAAACACTGTGACTAGTGTTGAACCAAGCAACTTGACACCATTAGCTACACACGTTAATACATAAAATTAAGTTTTAGAATCTTTAGTATTAAATCTACATACTAGAAACATGTAAACACACTACTTCTAATCTTCTTAAATGCCTTACAGTACCATGAAATCCCATTATATTTTGATTCACTGACCAAGAGGGATAATTACTAATATAGCAGCATCAAATCAAGGCTCAATGATTCATACAGACTTCTTAAAGGATGACAGGAACACTTGCATAGAGAGCAAGATAACAATATTTGAGCCACAGTTCCATTTCAGCTTTTTGGTGGTTGTCTGTTAGAATCTCACAGACTTCCCTTCCTGGGCTGACTTTGAACTCTGATCCTCAGATCTCAGCCTCTTGAGTAGCTAGGATTACAGGGATGAGCCACCAGCACTAGGCTCATAATTGCATTTCCATAGCTTTGCTTCACCAAATTATTAATAGCACAATTATTTTAATAAGCCAAAATGTTGGTATGTGGAATGTAATTCTGATAAATTACCATAATGACAATGGCCATGTTTTAATTACAAGTTTTAGCAGGATTATATAGTACTTGATGAACATTTTCTTTTCCTTTTCTCTCTTTCTTTCTCTCTTTCTTTCTTTCTTTCTTTCTTTCTTTCTTTCTTTCTTTCTTTCTTTCTTTCTTTTTTGTTGTAGTTGCTTGTAGGGCTTGAACTCTGGGCCTGGATGCTGTCCATGAGCTGTTCAGCTCAAGATAGCATCACTTCTAGTGTTTTGTTGGCTAATTGGAGATAAGAGTCTCATGGACTTTAGTGCCCGAGCTGGCTTTGAACTGTGATCCTCAAATCTCAGGATGACAGGCATAAACTACCAGCGCCCAGCTTAATGAGAATTTTCTGAGTTCAAAATTTACTGACTTGATGCAATTTGATTTAAACAACATAATCCATATTCATATTAATAGCATAATCTCTTTGCATTTTACTATTGAGTTTCTCATTTATGTATAATGAGGGGTGTAGCATTAGGGTCCTATTCTAAGTGAAAATTTGCCCAACATTTTCCAGGAAAATTGGATCAATGACCTTCTCCTCCTCTTCCTCCTCCTCCTCCTGTTCCTCCTCCTCCTCCTCTTCCTCCTCCTCTTTTTCCTCCTCCTCTTCTTCCCTTTCCATTTTCCTCTTCCTCTTCTTCATCTTCTTTCTCTTCCTCTTCTGCCTCTTCCCCTTCTTTTTTTCTTCCTCCTTTTTATTGACAGTCCTAATGCTTGAACACAGGACCTGGGCACTGTCCCTGAGCCTATTTGTGTTCTTTACCACTTGAGCCACAGAGCCATTTCCAGCCTTTTCTGAGTAGCTATTATTGAAGATAAGAGTAGCTCCTGAGTATCTAGGATTACAGTTATGAGCTACCTGTGCCTGGCTTGATTGATTATTCTTAATTTTTTAAGCTTCTATCTCAACAAATTATACACACACACACACACACACACACACACATACACATATACATATACACAGTACTGAAGTTTGAGCTCAAGACTGTGCTTTCTAGGCACTCTCACTTTAGACATATCCCTTTTAGCTTGGGTTATTTTTTTCTCTTTTTAAATTTTATTGTCAGGATACTGCATAAAGAGGTTACAGTTACATTTGTCAGATAATAGGTGCATTAGTTCTCGCACATGATACCCCTTCTCATGTTTTTGTCCCCGTTTCCCTCCCCCCACCCACTCCCAATTATCTTGTTTTTCCCCCTTTCTTCCCTGTTTCAAATAAATAAATAAACATATATACAATATACCAGGTAACAAAGTCAGATACAGTAACAACATGAGATTAACCATAAGGACAAAAAAAGAGAAGAGAAATAGCATAGTACATTAAGAACAACAATTACACAAGATAAACCTCTTGTTTCCTGCTTGGGTTATTTTTTAAGATAGGATCATATCCTCTCTTTTCCTAGAGACCATCTGGGAGCTTTGATTCTATCTATGCTTCCTGTTACAGCTGGGACAACAGCTATGTGCTACCACGCCCAGATTTTTTTATTGAGATGGGATCCTATGACCTCTTCAGCGGAATGGCTTTAAACTGAGATAGTCCCGGTCTCAGCCTTTGGAATATCCAGGATTGCAGATGGTAGCTATGGTTCCTGGCTAACAGGTTTTTAAAAAAAATTTTACCAACTATGTCTAGCAAAGAAATTCTTTGGCTCTATATACTTTGTCTAATTACAAAATCTCCACTGATTCATCAGAAATTCCTGCTTCGAAATTCAGATAGGCAAAAGTAGTAGAATATAAAGAATTTCTGTTGTGAAAGATAAGCTGTTTGTATACACATTAAAAACCAATGCTGGTAGTATTGATCAAAGGTCCTAATAGTATTAAGGTAAAAATGACCACCAAACCCTTAAAAATAAATGACTCAAAAGCAAGCGTTAACAGAATATAAAAATTAATCACATAGCATCATAGTAAATGGTGAAATAAGAGTAATATTTCATGTCTCAGTTTTCCTAATCATTCCTTTGGGCTCTGAAAATTAGTATTGAACATGAAGCCCAATTCATCTCGAAACCAAATATGTTCACAACGATTATATCTATAATGTCAAAGAACCCACTGAAATCAAAGGGTCATTTACACTCTCAACAGAAACCAGCATGGCTAGGAATTTTTTTTTTCTACTATGTCAGTTTGTACTGTTAAAAGTGGTTACCAAGAAAGACAGAAAATCTGAAAAGCAAGCAGTCAAGGGCAATAACTGCTGCCTAAAGAGAGAGAATGAAATTACTGACAATGATGGAGTGATTTCAGGAGGAAATGAGAAAATCACATATCAATGAATAGTATTTCCACAAAGGAAAATAGCCCCAGTTTATCCAAGCTTTGATACTCAGTATTCCAGAAGGAAATGCACTAGTGACATCTGATTCACTGAACATTAGTAACTAAATCACAAAGTAATGGAAAAACTCAGACGATTGAGGCGCTGTTGTTAGAGGAGTGTAAGGTCATTGTACATCATGTGGATGAGAGTCATTTCAAATGTGTCTCATCATAAATGTCTGTGCTACTCAGCGGCCTCTGAGGGTGACGAATATTCTGTGATCTTTTGCAGTTCCTGACACAAATATTTTTTTTATTTTTGTTTTATTTGATTGTTTACCTGTCTGTCATGGGGCTTGAACTTGGGGCCAGACGTTGTCCCTGAGTGGTAGGCTAGTGCTCTACCACTGAGCCACAGCTCCACTTCTTATTTTCCAATGGTTAACTGGAGATAAGAGTCTCATGGGCTTTCCTGCCCAGGCTAGCTTTGAACTACAATCTCAGGCTCTCAGTCTCCTGAGTAGTTAGGATTGCAGGCATGAGCCACCCGCACTGGGCTAGTTTTTAATTTTTAAAAGTGTTTGGTTAATTGTGTCTGGCCATTAGCAATTACATAATTGCTTCTGGGAAGTACTAGAATTTGAATTGAATTTTGGGTAGTACTAGAATTGGAAGTACTAGAATGTGTAATGGTGCACCCATCTTCCATTCCAATGATATATAAATGTGAGATACAAGAAATCTAACTCTGTGTTTTGGCATCTGACTACTATCTGCTTTGGAGTCTCCCGATTTCTGAGTGCCTCTGCCTTAGAAAAACTCAAGAAAGCCTGTGACTCCCTTTCTGGTTTTCTCTAGTTATTTCAGACTTACTTAGGACGTGTCCTCTGCTTTCCCCAGAGGTATAATTATGTACCTAACAAAGGTTTTCACAGGCTCTTCGGTGTGACATCATCAATACCAACACCAATTTTGAGAGGGCATCCATTCTGCTTCTCAGAGAGGCTTAACAGTAATTCATAACACATTGCTTAGTGACTCTTTTTGTTTTCCTAGAAAAATCTAGGTCAGTGGTTAGTGGCTTACAAATTTTGACACTGGTACAGACATAATAAGGACTAGAAACAAAAGAGTTGTTCAACTTGATGATAAGAAATGCTAAGCCTGAGCCAGGCATTGATTGGTGGCTCATACCTGTAATCCTAGCTACTTAGGAGGCTGAGATCTGAGAATCAAGGTTCAAAGCCAGCCAGAGCAGGAAAAGCTCATGAGACTCTTATCTCCAATTAAATAACAGAAAACCAGAAGTGGAACTGTGGCTCAACATGGTAGAGTGCTAGCCGTGAGCAAAAGAGCTCCAGGAAGCAAGCAAGCAAGCAAGCAAGAAAGCAAGCAAGCAAGAAAGAAAGAAAGAAAGAAGGAAAGAAAAATTGTACTTCTTGTTTATTTATGAAACATTTGGAGCAATCATATAAACAACTACTCATTAAACTGGGTTCATGGTTCTATACTATTTCCGTGTTGCCCATAAAAGAATCAATATCATCATGTCTACCTAAAAGTTATTTTACAATATTCTTCTTCATCCTATCACTTCACATGGGAATTTAACATACAGTATTTATTTTCTTAAACAAGTTACATCATCTGTGCTTATATTTTTTACAAAAATTATTATGTAAAATAAATACATTTATGTATTGGTACCAGAAACCTCAAAGGAAAAAGTTTAAAGAATTTATTTTCTTTGTGGTTAAAAAGAACTTTTACACAAAGTTCAAAGTCAGGGGAAGGAGGGGAAAACAGATAGAGAGCAAGGGAAGCGGTAACACTGTCCAAAAAGAAACGTAATCATGACCTGGCATATGTACCTGTAGCCTCTCTGTACATCACCTTTATGATAACAATAACTGAAATTTAAAAACAGCCTCAAAGTCCACATGACAAGAGCTGCTAAACTCAAAATTTAAAGACAAGCAATACACGGGGGAAAATATAAGTAGCATACAGGCAAGATAAGAGTATATTTGTTAAACACAGAATTCATAGCAATATAGAAAAGATAAATACCACTACCACAGTTGTAAAAAGACACTAATCGGCCATTCTCAGAAAAAAAATAAAAACATCCAAATGACTATTTAGTTGAATACTGATAAATAACCTCATAAATAGAAAGATGCCCACTGAAAAACAAAATGCTATGTTTCAAAAAAATTACCATGATAGGGGTATAATGTGATATAGATTAAAAACAAAGCCTACAATCTAATACTAGCAAGAATACATGAGAAAGTTGGCGTTATATACTGCTCCATTCTTAAAATGGTGCTACTTTTTAAAGGATTATTATGTATCAAAATAGAACTAATCAATTTCATATCTAAGAAGATTATTGTTCTGGTGTGCAAAGATTTACATATAATAACATCAATGAATGATTGTTAACAGCACCTGAGAGTGGGAGTAATATGAGCACCAGTCAGCAATGAGACAGGCGCCTCACAGTCGTGCCCACCTGACTAGAACCCCAGTGACTCTGGAGGCAGAAGTAGGAGGATGAAAGTCTAAGGCCAGCCTTGAGCAAAATGTAGGAGAGAATTAAAGCACAAAGAGAGTTACGTAGTGGAGTGCTTGGAGGCTCTGAGCTCAAATCTCAGTGCCACCAAAACCATTAAGTATTAAAAGGAGGTCCTGCGACGTGCCTTGCTTTACATAGTGAAGGATGCTGGCATGCCATCATCAAGGCAGTACAGAGACAAAGAAACTTATGTCTGTGTAATACCACTCCACGCATGCTTTTTTGCTTGTTTGGTTTGATTTGATTTGTTGTTTTGCTTAGTTTTTTTTCTTTTCTTTCTTTCTTTCTTTTTTTTTTGGCCAGTCCTGGGGCTTGAACTCTGGACCTGGGCATTGTCTCTGAGCTTCTTTTGCTCAAGGTTAGTGCTCTGCCACTTGAGCTACAATGCTACTTAAAGCTTTTACAGAGTAGTTTATTGGAGATAAATAGTCTCACTTTTGTTTTTTTTGTTTTTTGTTTTGTTTTTGTTTTTGTTTTGCTAGTTATGGGCTTGAGCTCAGGGCCTGAGCACTGTCCTTGGACTTTCTCAAGGTCAGAGCTCTACCACTTGAGCCTCAGCACCACTTCAGGCTTTTTTCTATGTATGTGATACCGAGGAATCGAACCCGGGTATTCATGCATGCTAGGCAAGCACTTTAACCACTAGGCCAAACTCCCGGCCCCAAATAGTCTCACTTTTATGTATGGGCTGGCTTTGAACTGCAATTCCCAGATCTCAGCCTCCTATGTAGCTAGGATTACAGGTGTGAGCTAGCTGCATGTTAGTTTGTTTGTTTGAAGAGAAAATGCATTAAAAGAATCTAGACTACATTTTCAAATGGCTGGCTCTGATAGTAAGTTGCATGAGAGAGGGTAAGGTAATGTACAAGACAAAGGGATCCTTTGCATAGATTCTCCCCAGAAGAATGAGATGTGGAAAGCAAGACCAAGCAAGGAAGTCCACAGGTAACATCTGCCTCTCTTCTGGCCCCCATATTTATTTTACTATGGATGTTCGGGCCCTAAAGGGGATAGGGACAAGTAATCTAATCAGAGGAGTCATTACAAAGAAGGTACCAAAAGCACAGTGAAGATGAACGGCTGGATCTGGATGGCTAGACACATTTCATTTAGCATTCTAGGGCTAATTATGTCATGTTCTCAAGAGAAGGGAGATGAAAGGGATGAAAGGGCCTCTCGTGGTTTGGGGGTGGGGGGCAGAGGGTAGGAGTATACAAAGTGCTGAGGAGTTCTGTAACTCCCAAAGCCTGCTTCTCCTCTGACTCACGCAGAGAAGGTGGTAAGGAAAACTACTTGCTTTGTCAGAAAGGAAGGAAAATGATGTCAAGAGTAGGACAATGATTTGTCTCCTAGCAGTCCAAGATGGTTGGGGTACAGTCCCCTCAGAAATATTCCTCCTGTTAATTGGAGGAGAGGGAGCCAGGGATTTGACAGCAGGTAACAGCACTGCGTAGTGCAGACCACCTTCAGCAAGTGCAGTCAATGACCTCAAACTCTTTTTTTTTTTGCCAGTCCTGGGCTTGAGCTCAGGGCCTGAGCACTGTCCTTGGACTTTCTCAAGGCTAGAGCTCTACCACTTGAGCCTCAGCACCACTTCTGACTTTTTTCTATGTATGTGGTACGAGGAATCGAACCCGGGTCTTCATGCATGCTAGGCAAGCACTTTAACCACTAGGCCAAACTCCCGGCCTAACCTCAAACTCTTAAGTTCAGCTCCAACTGTCTGAAGTCAGGTGCTTTGCCATGTGCATGGTACCAAGTACCATGTGAAAAACTGTGTTTACCTCATGGCACAGCAGAGATAAAAGTCTGCAAGGCCATCGAAATGGTACATTCTGTTACAGAGTTTGGGTTTAGTGGGCAGGTAAGGGAGAGGGTGAAGATTTTCCCATCTTGAGGCCCACTAAACCCAAACTCTCTCCAGGTAAGATAATGTTAGGTAAAAAAACAAAGAGACTTTTAGGAGTTCAGGGGAACATCTCTCCTTTCTCACTAATGTTCTATTCTCGAATATTTTAGTATTGAAATAGACTTTTCAGAAACTGAAAAGTAATTATGGTATTGTAACAACCTGAAACAAGGATGGCATAAATGGTTTCATTGCGAGATCTGAAAGATTTTTCACATGACAGGTTTAAATATGTTAACATTTTCATTTCATTATTCTGGCAATATAATTAGTTTCAGTACCAAAGGTGTTGATCCAAATGTAATCTCTGAATTTTAGCTCTGAGATTTAAATGTCAATGAGTTATAGTTGCCTAAGGCATTTTAAAAAGTCAAAAAGCAGGGAGAGAGAAAGAAAGGGAGAAGGGAGTGCTTTGCTTTGCACTTACCTTTTTGCATATCGAAGATTAAATAATTAATGAAATAATAAGGTCAATTGTTAGGTCTGATCACACTGAATTTTAAATTTGTGAGATTTGTAGATGTATAGATTGGTAACATAAAAGAGAAATCTCAGAAATCTTATATAAGTATACATCTGATCAAGATTTTCAATAAAGACAAAAAGGTAATAAAAATGATGCTGAAATAATTGGACATCCACTCACAAAACATAAAGGAGGGCAGAAGGAAGGGAGACAAGGAAGGAGGGAAAGAAAAAACTAAGTTCATACTTTCACATGTCCAATATAAAACTGAGCAAGTATACCTAAATCAAGATAAGTAGTTTCCTACCAGGCTCCTCCCAGATCTCAGAATGCTGAGATCTGAGAATCTGAGTTTGGAACTGACCCAGGCAGAAAATTCTGTGAGACTGATCTACAATTAACCAGTAAAATGCCAAACCAGAGGTATTACCTGGCTCAAGTGGTAGTATGCTGGCTACGAGTGAAAAGAGCTGAAGAAAAGTGCAAGACTCTTGAGTTCAAGTTCTGATATCAACACACATACACACACACACACACACACACACACACACACACACACACACACACAAAATTGTTTCTGGAAAATTACAAATGTCTTCACAAGTATATCTTAAGTAGAATAAAGAAAATACTGAATTATATAAAACTTAGAAGCCATGAATTCTATAAAAAGTCAAACTGTAATTACTTCAAAATGGTATTTTACATCTCTTGAAAACAACTTTTAAAAGACTTGGCTTCTTCTTTTAACCTTTGGGAAAACAAATACTTCTTCAAAGTAAAACAGTAAAATGTAAAACAACCAATCAAGGTCTTTCTCTCTTTTAGTAACAATAAAGCTCTTAGTGAGGATGCAATATGAAGTAGCTCTACTACATACAAAGTCTGTATTTCCAGAAGGCTTGCTGCTCACAATAGTTCCACAGGAACAGAAGTTAATTCTAAGACATCCTGGGCTTATCTCTTCCTGCAGGAAGAAGGCAGAAAGTCAGAAAATCAGCATCACAGAAGCTTATGCACGCAATATTCATTCTCTCTCTCACTCCACCACCCTCTCTCTGCTTCATAGGTACATGCAGGTAACCTTCCAATGTGTCAGAATTACACAGAAATGCACGTTGGTCTATGACCTGGGCTCGTGACTCATTCCTAATCTGCCGTGGTTGCTCTTTGTCTATGTTATGGCTGCAAACCTGAAATGTAAGTTCAGGATAGTAAATCAGTTTCCTCTAACATCATGCCATTATAAATGGGTAAGTTGATTTTAGAGAAAAAAAAAAAGACAACTGGACTTGTGTGTGTGTGTGTATGTGTGTGTGTGTGTGTGTGTGTGCATGCATGTGTGTGTGCACGCTGAAGATAAAACCTATAGCTTTCTATGTACTACTGCTTCTGAGCTATATTTCTAACCTTCCTTCTAAGAACTAGAGAACATTTCATTTTTGGGAATCCAAAACTCTTCATTTTGGAAGCCTCACACATACATCCCACAAAATTTTCTCATGTCTAATAAGTAGTTAAATTACAGGCTACTAAAAGTTCAACACATTTCAACTCAAACATAAAATAGCTTCAAAATCATTGATCCCTTCTTAAAAACAAAAGCAGAAAAAAATGAAAAAGCCAACCCTTAAGTCGGTGACTTTTCTTGGACCCACTAGAGAATGGAAGAATTCTACTGCCATCCTGCAGTATGGACAGCAGCCCATGTCTGTGGACCTGGAACAGAAGTGCTGGAGCCAGGAACTGGTGAAATGAATGGAGTGTGGGACAAAGTGCTGGAGGCTGAGGGTAGAAGATTAGTTAGTATGAGTAAGCCATTGCTGGTGGCTGCAGCACACAGACACAATTAAAAACAAAAAACCAAAAAGGCAAAAAAAACGTATCACTGATACCTTTTCATAATCAAAAGCACAGCTGAGGGCCAGGAGTTTGGCCTAGTGGTAGAGTGCCTGCCTAGCATGCACAAAGACCTGGGTTCAATTCCTCGGCACCAAATACATAGAAAAAAGCCGGAAGTGGTGCTGAGGCTCAAGTGGTAGAGTTCTAGCCTTGAGAAAGTCCAAGGACAATGCTCAGGTCCTGAGCTCAAGCCCAGGACTGGCCAAAAAAAAAAAAAAAAAAAAAGCACAGCTGAATGCAACCTTCCCTCACTCTTTTTAATGATCTCATAGCATTATCTGATGAAAATTCAGATTATGCTATACAATTTTTATGTAAATCTCTATTCAAGCATTTCTGCATGATACTTTTCTGGAGATCTATTTGATAGGTTAACAGAAACATGCATTTAACACTTTCATTCAAAAATGCTATTTTATTTCACAGTCTTATCAATATGTAACCTGAAGTTCTATATTCTCTAACTGTAGGCATAATGTTAATCTTTCTAGAAGAAAGGATAGCTGCAGACTGGAGACATGGCTTGCCATGCAAGTGCAAGACTCTCAATGCAACCTAGTATCACACACACACACACACACACACACACACACACACACACAAAACAAAAACAAAACTATGAAGAAAAAAGAAAGGGAAAATTAAGTGGCTTCCCATGACTACTTTTATTTTATGTGCAATGTCTTTGTACTGCTGGGGAATAAACACTATTTGGACATTTATCCTGTTCCTTTTAAAAACTGTTTTCTACATGCTTATTCTTTGAAAGTCACTTCTATAGTAGCAGCATTAATAGTTTGTATAGATGTGGCACATATTTCCCATAATCATTTGTCTTTTAAGCTTGCCTATAATATATTTTGTTTTATAGGAATTTGAACTCATGGAGAAGCTAACCCAGAGAGCTCAAGTCACTTGCTCCATTTTGTATCTAGCTAGTATTCCAGAGTAGCATCAAAATACAGCTCTTCCCACATAATGTCCCACGGCAATAATAAGATAGCAACAAATATGGGAAATGTAATTGAGAAATGTAGACATGTAATAGAAACTATCGCCATAGAGTGTTTATGTTTTAGAAGATTCTGTGTTAGGCTAGGGTATCTAAGAGAGATTAAAAGGAATGGCCAGGCTGGGAGTTTTTCAGAAAAGATAGATTTTTGAATAGGGCCTTTGATGTAGTAAAGCAAATAGATTGCTCTGAGAAGGATAGGACAAAGGCAGAGTGGAAGAAGTATGCTTGGGATAATAAGACAACAAACCTGTTTACGTCACAAGATGTGTACTGGTAGGATAGTCAGGAAATAGTCACTCATTGAGAGCTACTACTGGAGTCCTAAGAGCAATAGCTTTTCTGGATGTAGAACAGGACAATGGAGTGCTTACAGGTTAACACTTCACTGCCATGAGATCACCCAGGATTGGCCCAATGAATCTTGGGAGAAGAGTGGCACCAACAATTATGTTCTTCTTCTCTCTACTGAAGAGAGACAGCAGCCAGCCAGAAATCTACCAATCAATGTTGAGATCTAGTAGTTTACTGCTAGAGTATCTGCTCAGTATGCACAAGGCATTTCTCTACCATCAGAAAAGGGAATGAAAGCTTCGAGATCTGCTGCTGATAAGAATATAAGGACTGAGGGCCAGGAGTATAGCCTAGTGGTAGAGTGCTTTCCTAGCATACATGAAGCCCTGGGTTCTATTCCTCGGTACTACAAACTCTGAAAAAGCCAGAAGTGGTGCTGTGGCTCAAGTGGTAGAGTACTAGCCTTGAGAGAACTTAAGGGCAGTGTGTAGGCCCTGAGTTCAATTCCCACGACTGGCCAAAAAAAAGAATATAAGGACTGAGTTTTCTTTTGTAGTGCTGGGGATTTGAATCTAGGGCCTCCAATATGCTTAGCACTCTACCCCTGTACTATATCTCTAGGTTTTGTCTCTTTTACAGGCTCTATCACATCTCAGAATTAACACAATGCAACTAAGCTTTCAGCATACGAACCTTTGGGGGTTCATGTTTTGGTATTTTATGGAAATATTATAGACAGTAGACATTCACTAAGTGATTTGATTAAATTAGTTCTGAGTACATAATTGTTTTTTTTTCTGAGTACATAATTGTTATTCAGCATTCAGAAGGATAAGGCAAACTGCAAGCTCTAGGCCAAGCAACAAACATAACAAGTTCTAGATCAGCTTTGTGAACCCTCTCTCAAAAATCTAAATATGCAAATCACTTATATAAAATCTTTTAAATTACTTTTCTATCTGGAATGCCATCTCTGCCCTCCAACTCCTTAATTTTTTTTTTTTTTTTGCCACTCCTGGAGCTTGACCTCAGGGTCTGAACTGTGTCCTTGGACACTTTATGCTTAAGGCTAGTGCTTTGTCACTTGAGCCACCGCATCACTTCTGACTTTTCTATGTATGTGGTACTGAGGAATGGAACCTAGCTCTTTGTACATGCTAGGCAAGCACTCTACCACTAGGACAAGCTCCCAGCCCAAACTTCTTAACTTTTGAAATTCATAATATTGCCACTTAGTTGGATTTTTTTTGCTTTCATGAATGTACATTTAATATAATACCTAAATAACAGCATTATTGCCTGTAGCTTTGGTTAACAGAAGACAGGATTCAACAGTGATCAAGAAATTACATTTGTGGGGCCGGGAGTTTGGCCTAGTGGTAGAGTGCTTGCCTAGCATGCACGAATACCCGGGTTCGATTCCTCGGCACCACATACATAGAAAAAAGCTGGAAGTGGTGCTGAGGCTCAAGTGGTAGAGCTCTATCCTTGAGAAAGTCCAAGGACAGTGCTCAGGCCATGAGCCCAAGCCCAAGACTGGCAAAAAAAAGAAATTACATTTGTGATCTAATAATGCAATCCTTGTCTTGATCCAACTGTTTTATACCTCTCAAATTCAGAATTCACAACTTTAAAATTCTTTGGGAGCAATCAACATGATTTTTCTAAATGTTTAATAAATACTACCTTCATCTGAAATGAAGTAGTAAATAACTCATACATATACAAGGAATAGTGGTAGAATGCTTGCCTTAGCATACACTAAGACCCAGGTTCAATTCCTCTGAACCACATACATAGAAAAAAGCTGGAAGTGGTGTTGAGGCTCAAATGGTAGAGTTCTAGCCTTGAGGAAGTCCAAGGACAGTGCTCAGGCCACTTAGTTTTGAAGACATAGCTCTTAAGGTTACCCTACTTTGGTACAGAATTTTTCCACAAGCCACCTATTTGTTTAGTAAACTTTTAAAATTATTTTTATTTTTACTTTTTTTTTTTTTGCCAGTCCTGGGCTTGGGCTCAGGGCTTGAGCACTGTCCTTGGACTTTCTCAAGGCTAGAGCTCTACCACTTGAGCCTCAGCACCACTTTCCGGCTTTTTTCTATGTATGTGGTACCGAGGAATCGAACCCGGGTCTTCATGCATGCTAGGCAAGCACTTTAACCACTAGGCCAAACTCCCGGCCCTATTTTTACTTTTTTAGTCAGTTATGGGGCTTGAACTCAGGGCCCAGGTGCTGTTCCTGAGTTCTTATCACTCAAGGATAGTACTCTACCACTTTACATTACAGACCACTTCTGGTTTTCTGGCCCTAGATTATTACAGGTGTGAGCCACCAGCCTGGCATTTTTTTAAGGAAATATTTTTTATTATCTTTAAGTAGTTATACATACAAGTTGTCATTCCACAAAGCAATTTTTTAATACAACGTATCTTGATTAATGCCCCCCACAATGAACTCCATTTTCATTCTAGAGTAAGCCATTGATTTTCTTCTAAGAAGATTCAGTCACAAGGCAAGAGGAGATTAAGCAGAAGAGAGGTGTCAAGTGAGGGTGAAGAAACAGTCCTCAAAGAAAAAAGATTTCTCTTCTGCTACAGACCCATCAGTATGCCAACATGACTTCCCAGCTACAAACTCATACATTGAAACATGATAGTCCAGGAAATACATCCTTTTGTCATTCTCATAAAGAAGTGAAAGGAAGCGATAAAGTAAACATTTTTGGAACTGTTATGACAGATTATTTCACCTGTTACTTTAATCTGTTTCAGCTAGCTGTCACACTTTCATAGCTGAGAAAAATGAGATTCTGAAGGCTGAAGTAATGTTTGTTGGCCGCTGCATTTTATAGTTTGGTAAGGTTGAAATCAACTGATGTCCCCTTAATTCTGAAGCATAATTGCTTTACACCACACCACTGTCCCCATAATGAAAATACATTAACATTCTGGGCTACAGTATTTAGTAGGGATATTTCTGGGTATTATTTGTGGAGGCTTTTCTTCATACTTAATATATTTCTTGGTCAATTTTCTTTTTTTCATTTCTTAAAAAGAGTAAGAGTATTTTTGCAAATAGAACAAATATTAAAGAGGTAGTAAAATACTTACATAAGACTAGACTAATCTGGTAAATACAGGAATAATTATCTACTGTTAATGAGTGGTAATGGACAGAAAAGTAACACACATGTAACGTGCTACTTTTGGAGAGCAATTTGGTATCCTTCACCAAAATGAACAATAAACTTGGCCTACTGGTCAAAGCTAACTTACAGATATTAATTCTGCTGAATTATGCCAGCATACAAAGATCTGTATGAATATTACCTATGGCATTATTTGTAATAGAAAGAAAATAAGACTGAGAGGGAGAAAGGAAGATGGAAGAAAAAGGAAAGAAGTCATTAACCCAACCTCCTTCAGAAGAGACTAGTTAAATAACTTTTAGTAGAATCCTATTACAGAATCTTGATGTGATCATTAGAAAAACTGCGGCAGTAGAGCAGTATGTGCTACCATGAAAACATATACAACTGTAATAGCAAGGAATGTGTATAAATACTGACGTGGAAACTGACATGTAGTCAAGCAAATAAAGAAAATCACAGTTTAATGACACTATTACAAGAAATGGTGTGAATATGCCTCAATACATAAACATAAGTACAGAATATGTGAATAAATATTTGTATACTTAGGCATGTATATAAAATATACCATATAGGTTATGTATGTATACAAAGAACAAAGAAACATTTGTATATAAAGAAACATTTGGGAAAATACACAAACAAAAAGATATCTTAATAGTGATCACTTGCAGAGACAGGCATGGAACTGTGTATGTGCAAAGAAGACTTTGCCTTCTAAACTAAGTATGTTAGGTTTGTGGACTGCAATATCCTGGCACAGCTACTCCACTCGGTTATTTTATCCTACAAGCATCCCAAGATGAGGAAGTGAACCTTATCTATGAGGAATCACATCTGAATTTCCTAAGATTTTCACATCATGAATTTTCATTATTTTTTAAAATTTTATTGATGGGATAATGTAGAGGGGTTACAGTTACACTCATCAGGTAGTAGATGCATTACTTCTAGCACATTGATACCCCTTCTCGTGTTTTGTCCCTGGTTCCCTCTTCCCACCCCTCCCAATGATCTTGTTCCTCCCCCCGAATTTTTATCATTTACTTGACATTTTTCAATCATTTGAAAATGAAAAAAAATCCTATTGTACAAAATAAGACATTAGGCCAAATTTAGGCATGGATTCCTGAAGATCTATGTACACAGTGATAAAAAAAAATCAATAAAGGTAAGTATAGCATTGATGTGGAAATTTGATATAAAATGTAGCTGGCGGGCTGGGAGTTTGGCCTAGTGGCAGAGTGCTTGCCTAGAATGCACAAAGACCCGGGTTCAATTCCTCGGCACCACATACATAGAAAAAAGCCGGAAGTGGTGCTGAGGCTCAAGTGCTAGAGCTCTAGCCTTGAGAAAGTCCAAGGACAGTGCTCAGGCCCTGAGCTCAAGCCCAGGACTAGCAAAAACAAAAACAAACAACAACAAAAAAAAACCAAGTAGCTGGCTGGACACAGTGGCTCACACTTGTAAAACTAGCTACACAGGAGGCTAGATCTGAGGATCAAGGTTCAAAGCCAGCCTGGGCACAATAAGACCTGAGACTCATCTCCAATTAAAAAGGGGACATGGGGGGGCCAGGAGTTTAACCTAGTGGTATAGTGCCTGCCTAGCATGCACGAAGACCCTGGTTCGATTCCTCGGTACCACATACATAGAAAAAGGCTGGAAGTGGTGCTGTGGCTCAAGTGGCAGAGTGCTAGCCTTGAGAAAAGCTCAAGAACAGTGCTCAGGCCCTGAGCTCAAGCCCAGGACTGGACAAAAAAAAGGGGGGGGAGTGGGGCTTGGCTCAAGATAAGATGGTAGCCTAGAACTGAAGAGCTCAGGGACAATGCCCATGCCCAGGGGTATGGAGGTAGCCTTGAGCTGATGAGCTCAGGGACAGTGCCCAGGCTGAGTTCAAGCCTCATGACCCACACACACAAAAAAATGTAGCTGCAGGGTAGCTAGGCATCGGGCATATCACTCTAACCTCAGGTTTCAGGAAAGTAAGGCAGGAGGATTGAGAGTTTGAGGTTTTCCTACGTCCTAAGTGAGCTCATCTTCAAAAAATATTTAAGAAATGAAATATAGTTGGAGCCTTCCTATCCATTTCTATCCATTCTGATAGCACGTGGCTAATGAGCCCCGCATTCAGAGTGAGAATGCAATATATAATTATTTTTTTCAAAAACCTCCTGAGCCAGGCATCAGTGCCTTACACCTGTAATCATAGCTACTCAGGAGGTTGAGATCTGAGCATCGTGGTTCAATGCCAGGCTGGGCAGGAAAGTCCATGAGACTCTTATCCCTCATTGGGCATCCACAAAAGCTGAAGTGGAGCTATGGCTTAACTGGCAGAGCACTAGCCTTGAGCAAAGAAGCTGAGGGACAGTACCTAGGCTCTGCGTTCAAGCCTAGGATAGGTACATAGAGAGAAAGAGAGATGGGGGGCGGGCAGAGAGAGACAGAAACAGAGAGACAGAGACAGAGACAAAGAGAAATAACAAAAAAAAACCCCTAAAACCTCCCTAATAATTTTATATTGACATTTTAGATAATCTGATTTGAATAAAAATATTTTAATTTAATCCTATCTGCTTCTTTTCACTTCAATGTAGCTACTAGAATAATGTAAGCACTATGTGTGATTTCTGTTTTATTTCTATTGCAATAAGACCCTATTTATTTATTTCATCAATAACCTTAATGTTACTGAACTTGTATCAATAGCAATGTACACATAAAGTATTTGAAATTCACTATAACCTAAGAAATCTGATTGCTCTTCTAAAGAAGCTATTTTGTTACTGTGATCCCTACAGGAAAGAACACCTTTCATCACCTCTCCATTAATCTTCTCATTAGCCATCTGAAACTTTTAAACTTTTCTGCTTTTTTTTTTTTTTTCTTGCCAGTCCTAGGCTTAAGCTCAGGACCTGAGCACGGTCCTTGGATTTTTCTCAGGGCTAGAGCTCTACCACTTGAGCCTCAGCACCACTTCTGGCTTTTTCTAAGTATGTGGTACCAAGGAATCAAACCCAGGTCTTTGTGCATGCTAGGCAAGCACTCTACCACTAGGCCAAACTCCCGGCCCCCTTTTCTGCTTTCTTTACAAAAAAAAAAAAAGACACACAAAACAGTCAGCTGAATAAGTTGGTAAACTTTGTCCAAATAGTCATCAAAATCAACTGGCCGTGTAAGAATTTTACTGTTTCTAACAAAAGCTACTGAAAGATAGCATAAATGTAGATCTGTCAACTTTGTAGAGATGCAGAAAGTGACATTTTCTGTGAGATCTTCCCACTCCTTTTCGAAATACTTTTGGCTTAAATTCAATGTCAATGTCAACCACACTTTTAAATTCCTTTCTGTTGCAACTATTAAATGAGATGTACACACAAACACACACACACACACACAGAGTTCATTACAATACCATACCCAGTTACCAATAGATTAATAAGTATTCAGAATTTTTTTAGAATTTTAGCTTTATCTCCACCTTACAAATGAATATATTCTGAAAAGTTCATAAGCAAGTCAATTGTTTCACCTGGTATGTATTTTCTTCTAGACAAATATATTTGGGGGCCAGGGGTATGGCTTAGTGGTAGAGTGCTTGCCAAGCATGCATGCGGCCCTGGGTTCAATTATCTGTGTATACCACATACACAGATAAAGCAGACGTAGTGCTGTGACTCAAGTAGTAGAACACTAGCCTTGAATAAAAATAGTGCTCAAAGACAGTGCCTAAGCCCTGAGTTCAAGCCTCATGACTGGCAAAAAAAAGTTTGGATTTAGATATATTTTCTCAATCATACATATAAAACAACAGCACACAATTTTAAATAGTACCTAAAAGTAATTTTGTGTATGTACATATAATTTTAAAATACTGGTCAGGATTAGAATGATTGTTAGGATATATTTTCCCCTTTCTAATATCAAAGTTGCCCATTCTCAAGCACACAAAACCTTTTTAAGCCTATAGTGACCATATGATAAATCCCTAGTTAACATACACAAATATTAATTCTATATCCTTTTTTCTGGGAGACTTTTTGTTGAGGAGAAGATATAAGAAGGGACTAAAAATAGGATAATAAATATATGCTTGTAGGTGCAGAGCTTTATGGGAAGAAACTACACATATAGTTTAGCTGCAAAAGATGGAAGACTGATATCTGTAAATTGTAGGGACATAGTCTTAATATAAAAACTTTTTAGTTCTTATGGGGACAAAAACATAAGAAGAGCTATCAATGTATGTGAAGTAATGCACCCTCTATCTGGCGAATATAACTGTAACCCTTCTATTAATTACAATAAAAAAAAACAAAAGAAAAAAAAACTTTTTAGTTCTCAAACAGTGTGGTTTATGTGAAATCTTCCTTCAAAAGTATGGGCTTTGTGGGCTGGGAGTTTGGCCTAGTGGTTAAAGTGCTTGCTTAGCATGCACGAGGACCCGGGTTCGATTCCTTGGTACCACATATATAGAAAAAAGCTGGAAGTGGTGCTGAGGCTCAAGTGTAGAGCTCTAGCCTTGAGAAAGTCCAAGGACAGTGCTCAGGCCCTGAGCTCAAGCCCAGGACTGGCAAAAAAAAAAAAAAAAAAAGTATGGGCTTTGTTACTGCCCTTCAGAAGAATACATGCTCAGACCACACCTTCATCTTCCCATTCCTCCAGGTCTATAATTGACATGATTTAGGGTTAAGGACACAAACATTCTTGGAATAACCACTATAATAAGCTAAGGAAATAATAACTCTATCTACACTAGAACTATTACATATTAAAATTTTTATTATTATAAAGGTGATGGACAGTTACAGGGAAGGTCACCCTTCCTTTCTTTTCTTTTCTTTTTTTTTTGTTTTTTGTTTTTTGCCAGTCCTGGGCTTGAGCTCAGGGCCTGAGCACTAACCTTGGACTTTCTCAAGGCTAGAGCTCTACCACTTGAGCCATAACACCACTTCTGGTTTTTTTCTATGTATGTAGTACTAAGGAATCGAACCAGGGTCTTCATGCATGCTAGGCAAGCACTCTACCACTAGGCCAAACTCCCAGCCCCCTTCCCTTGCTTTCTCCCCATTTTCCTCTCCCATATCCACCCACAAGTTGTATGGTTCATTTTCAACATAGTGTTCAGTGAGTACCACTGCTCCATTTGTCCAATCCATTTCTTTTTTTTTCTTTTTTTTATTTTTCCAGTCCTGGAGCTTGAACCCAGGGCCTGGACACTGTACTTGGACACTTTTTGCTCAAGGATAGTGCTCTGCCACTTGAGCCACAGCACCACTTTCAGCTTTTTCTAAGTATGTGATACTGAGGAATCAAACCTGATTGTGTTTACAACTCAGAGAAAATATGGAGGTTCAAGTACAGGAATTTAGTAGGCTCTATATGTAACATGGTTGACTTTTTTTCACCCGTACCTTACCTCCCGTTTTTTTTGTTTGTTTGTTTGTTTGTTTAACACATAATTTTTCCTGAATTTTTTTTTTTTCAGTTCTGGGGCTTGAACTCCAGGCCTTGGAGCTGTCTCTGAGCTCTTTTGCTCAAGGCTACTTAGTGTTCTACCACTTTATGCCACAGCTCTACTTCTGGTTTCCTGGTGGCTAACTGGTCTCATGGACTTTCCTGTTTAGGCTGGCTTTGAACCAGGATCCTCAGATCTCAGCCTCCTTAGTAGCTAGTATTACATGCATGAACCACCAGTGCCTGGCTCTGTCAAAAGATGTATGTGAATCAGTGATTCATGCCTATAATCCTCACTACTCAAGAGGATGAAATTGAAGAATTACAGTTCAAAGCCAGCCAAAGCAGAAACGTTGAAATTCCATCTCTCCAAAAATAACCATCAAAAGTACAGGCTGGAAGCATGGTTTAAGTTATAGAACACTAATCTAACAAGCAGCAGAGAAAGCTTCAAGCTCTAAATTCAAATCCCAATCCTCCCCCCCCCCCAAAAAAAGGAGATGGAAGGATGGAAAGGAGGAAGGAGGAAACATGCCATTTAGGCACTGGTGGCTCATCCTGGCTACTCAAGAAAGTGAAGCAAAAAATGTTAAGCGTTGGCACCCAGATCCTTAGTTCAAGCTCCAGTACAGAAGTGCACACACACACACACACACACACACACACACACACACACACACACGAGTACAGCTTTAAAGAAATGAGGTGAACCAGGTGGTGGCTCAGGCCTGTAATCCTAGCTCCTCAAGAGGCTGAGATCTGAGGATCAAGGTTCAAAGCCGCCCAGGAACGGGAACAAAAGGACCTGAGACTCTTATCTCCAATTAACCTCTAGAAAACGGGAAGTGGGGCTTGGCTCAAGGGTAGGGTCGTAGGCTTGAACTGAAGAGCTCAGGGACAGTGCCCATGACCCACAATATAAAGCACTAAGTTGAGTTTATACTATTTTTTTTTAAAATAGGCTCTCACTCTGTAGTGTAGCTTGAGAATCTATGTCTACTATGTAGAACAGAATGGCCTCAAACTTGTGATCTTCCTGCCTCAGCTTCCCAAGTACTGGGATTACAGGCATGTATGATAAGCCTACCCTTGTGATTAAGATTCTGGGGAAGAAAGATCATGAAAAGTACTTGATTTTCAAGAGTGCTTACCTGTATTCATTTATTAGTTATGGAGTTAAGTACAATCACATGGGGTGTATTGAACACAAAAAACATTCTCAATTTCCCTTTTTGACTTGAGTACAGAATAAACATCCTAATTTGTTCCTTTAAGAGCCATGACCAAATAATCTTTAATGTCACATAATTTTTTTTCTGAACAAAGCACTTAAATGACACTTTTACCCATTAAACCTGGATTTTATGTGAAGATGATTTCAGAGGGCTCTGGAACCCCCAAGGTTTCTCTTCAATTCTCCAGTGTCTTTGGAAAGCAATTTTGAAACCACTATTTTCACTACTCTTTTAATCTCTGCAAATTGTTGGTAAGAGCTACATAAAGGGAGCCTGTGAACAATAGCTTAATCATATATATTAGGGAACACTGATTATTCTAAAGAAATAAATTGCATTTAAAAGAATCAACTATGGAATATGTACTTAACCAACTTCACAAATTTCATATGTGAAGATAAAACTTCACATATGAAATTGTTCCCATTCATACCTTTCAGAACATTTTATGTTAAATGTTTACAATGATAAGCACATAAAGCACATGCAGACTTTGGGGTACGGGGTAGGAGGGTAGTGGTGCATGCTTATAATCCCAGCACTTAGGAAGACTCAGGTAAGAAGATTACAAGTTTAAGACAAGCTTGAGTAAGTTTCCTGCCAGCCAAGTTTACATAATGAGGACCTGACTCAAAAGAATAAAAATAAATACATAAAATGTATTAAAATGCTTCCAGTATAAACTATCCCATGAATCAAACCCTAGAACAACTCAGCATAGCATTAGCTTTAATATAATTTTCACGGTTCAACATTTATTTGTATCATTAAAAAGTTAACTTTGTAAAATTATGAATTCAATTGTTAAAATCTTTTATCATATAACTAAAATATTTTTAAATAATTTAAGTGGTTTGTATCAGGCTTTTTCATAGAAATCATTGAAGGAATAGTTAAATTGCTTAAAATCTTCTATAGTTTATTGATTTATGAGGGGAACACAAGTTTATTGCTTCTTTTAAGTACAATTTTTAATCTTGAATTCAAATATTTGATTCTATGCAAATACCTGTTTTAAATATCATCTCAATATTAACAATATACAGAATAAAAAAGTATAAAATAGAGAAAATTATTCCCTTGGTATAATATTTTCCTATTTTGTCTAAATATTAACAGATATGATAATCTAATAATAAATTTGCCAAAATATCAAAAATTGTAACACTTCAGGTAACGGATAGGGTAGAATATTTACAATAACCAGTCCCACATGCAAAAATAATATAAATATGGTTATGCTTAAAATGCAAAAGATTCTCTTTTCTATAATATAGACATTTAATGGCATTCTAAAATATGCAATGGTGCTGAAAATATTGTTCAATAGAAATGCCATTATCTTGTTTCAAGTTTCTAGATAAGCAAAATGTATAAGTAAACTTAATACTCAGAAATAAAAGTATTATAATATTGCCATTTTCCCCATAACATTCATTCTTGAAAATATAGCTTTTTAACTGCCAAAATTTTTTAAATTTCTAGCTTAAGTTTATAATGTTAGGGTAAAAAAAATGTGGCTTACTGGCCAATTTCATAATTTTACTCCCTGTTATAGCCTAAGAACAAAATTTGAAAAAACTGTTACATGACTTAAAAACTACTATTACAGATTGCCTGTTAGAAGGAAAAGTCCCTTGTTTGGTTGATTTTTGTTGGTGTGTGTGTGTATGTTTTAAGGAAATGGTTGTGATGATTTAGTAAGATCTAGCTAGACATCTTCCATACATTCTTACATTGAGCTAATAACAGTGTTACCTGGGAAACTTTTTGATCTAAAATATACAAATTTTAGGAATGATCATTCAAGACTTTTTTAAGTAGTTGAAGTATCAGGATTATGCATTTTATAAAGAAAATAGAAAACAAACACTGTGTCACCGAGAAATAACAAAGTCATATAAATATAAGAGTAAATGTGCTAAGAAAAAATTTAAATAATTGAAACAAACACAAAAAACAAAACATTCAGGGCATGAGAAGGGGGAAGAGAGGGAGAGAGGGGGGAGAGGAGAGGGAGACCGGAAGAGAGAGGGAGTGAGTGGGGGAAAGAGAGTGAGAAAAAAGGAGAAGAGGGCGGGGGAGAGAAAACGAGAGAAGGAAAGAGAGGAGAGGGGGGCGGGAAACAGAACCAGAATTCAGAAACTGCTATTAGCAGATATTTAGAATAAACTTTGTTTCATTCTAGAATTTTTCTCCTTATGCCTCAAATTCTTCCACAAAATCCTCTCTTTGGCACTATTTATTCCTTCCCAACTGCAAAGAGGATACTTTAAAGCTACTTCTCCAACTTGAAAATTTCATTAATCAAATGATTTCACAACCATTTAAAACCAACCATAAATACAGCAAGTGTCTCATTTCTAAACAGCACTTCCACTCTTAAGTAGCAAGCACTGAGTTATACTTTGAAACATTTCAATTTGATGAGGAAATTTAGGTCCGACTGGCAATCTATTTGCTGCTCTAGAAAGACAAAATCTCCCTCTCAATGTGGGCTGGAACTCCACTTCACAGCCGATCAAAGTCACAAGGTTTCTAGGCTCTCCCAGGCCCCTCTGGCTGAGAAGTCTGACAACAGCAAATCCCAGCTGGAGTAGGGAGGGGGTGGAGACAAGCGCTTGCTTCAGAATTGCTTTGCCAAACGTTTTTGTTCATAAGATTAACATATCAGAGATGCTCAGGTTCATTAAAAAAAAAAAGTCAGGAAAAACTATTGAATCTTTTTGCCTAGAAAAACTTTCATTATTTGGCACAGCCTATTTTTAATTAACTTTTTCATATGAAGCATGATGTATGAAACTACAAAAACCTAACCCATGAAAAAAGAGAAGTCCCAAATCATTAAAACATGCAACATGCTATTCCTGGCATATTAAATAGGCTCAAGATGTGAAGACAAACCCAAAAGAAACAGGTAAACACCAAGTGCAAGGTCTGCCTTGTGAGATCATTTGAGCCCCCCCCCCTTTTTAAAGCCCTAAGTGCTAGCATTGTTTCTGAGGCAGACCTAAAGAACAAGAGCACATTACTGAGAAAACATATTTTCTTTGAAATACAATGTAATCAACAGTCTAACAATCAACTACAAATTTCTGTTGCAATTTGGGCAAAAAAATGTTCTGATCAAATGATTTTGTTAGAAAGCATCAATGGAATATTATTATTTTATGTCTTTGAATGAACATAATATATCATATCTCTTTAAAATCACGTGCACACATTCAGATAGTATTTCTAGCATGCAGTATGTAATGTCTAGAATGAGACACAAATCACTGATAGGAAATGTTGAAGTCTGTCAATCTTTCTTCCCACAACTATTCACCTCCTTTCAAGGAATACTATTTGGCTAGGTTTCTAAACAATCAGAAAGTAACTCTCTGTTAGACATTCTTCAGATGTGATAAAGTGCTTTGTTACTTAAGGATGGCAACTTTCCAGATACATATTCACATACATGACAAAGCAACAATGAATAATAGAACCACCTGTAAATTGCTATATTGAAGGTCTATAAATAAAACAATATGAAACTGAATAAATGTATAGCTTGAAAACTGAGTGATTGATATTCATCTGGAAAAATTGTTAATATCTTTTCAATTTGGACAACTAGTCAACATAGACATTGCGATAATGGTTTGCTTTTTTGTTATATTTAAACTTGAGAAATAAAATACGATGGTTCACAAGTGACTTTTATCTACATGTTATAACTATTTTTTACTTACCTTATTGTCTTTGATGGAAGTTTAAAATGACTTTCTATTTCTAAGCCAATAAATATAATACAATTTAAATTAAAACAAAACTTTAAGTGCCAAATTGGAGTTTTCAGAAGGGTCCCAGCAACTAATTTAAATGCATACTTAAAGGCTTGTTTGTGCAACATTAATTTAAGAATAAGTAGGCAATCCGATGCAGGTAAGGAGTAAGACCTAGCACAAGTATTTAAAGACCTGCAAAAGTAGTATCATGTTAAAGTTGCAACAATAGTAATCTTGTTAAGTCATTAACTGATGTCTGTAAACAAGCACATTTAACCTTGCATGTTGTTGTTAGTACATATTTTGAATATTACTAGCAATATTCCTCTGTTTGTCATTTTCTTCCTGTAGGTGACTACATGGATTTTTCTCCATATAAAGAGCAGTTTCTTTGCAAAACTATACCTAAATAATGGGAACAACGATTCAAACAATAAGACAAAGCCAGGAGTGACATTCTAACTACAGGCCTGAAACCAAACAGAAAAACAGCACTATTTTCATCTTGGAAACAAGCGCAACTATCCAGTTAAAGTTCCATAGTTTCCCCCACATTCTTTTTTCTCTTCATTTCTTTCTTTCTTTTCCTTCCTTCTTTTCTCCCTTCCTTCTTCCTACTTCCTAACTTCCTTCCTTCCTCCCTCCCTCCCTTCTTCTGTTCTTCCATTCTTTCTCTTTTCCTTTCCTTCTTTTTTTCCCCACAGTAAACTCTTGCTTAAAAAGCATTATTCCTGCTTCTTCTACTCCAGTTCCCAGGAAAACTTAAAACTGAATCTTCATTTTCCCTTTTATCATCATTTTTATTTGTGTCTTCATTGTTTCTTAATTGTAAGACTTTTCAAAATTTAGTGTATATGGTCTATACACTCCTTTAGCCTTTGTCTTGTTGAGCATTTGCTAATTTCTAAGTTCTTTGTAGTTATATTTACAAATCAAAAGATGATAAAGTTTTTAGACAATCATTACATCTATGGCTTTGTATTTTTTGAGAGAAGCTACTGTTTCACTTAATTTTTCTACATCCATTTTCATATTCCTCAATAGGTTATTGTTCCAAAAATAACAACAGAAAGACGCATTACATATTTGAAATTTCTGGTTGGTTTGTTTGTTTTTAAATGAGGTTAGTGGCAGAAAAAAATGTATCTTAAATCAGATATGAGGGGAATCAGAAACA
This sequence comes from Megascapheus bottae, assembly GCF_031878675.1. Classification (NCBI taxonomy): domain Eukaryota; kingdom Metazoa; phylum Chordata; class Mammalia; order Rodentia; family Geomyidae; genus Megascapheus; species Megascapheus bottae. The sequence goes on from NC_143526.1 coordinate 13,273,471, forward strand.
AAGGGAACGAGAGTAAAGAACTTCACAAGTGCAAATAGCAAATAGCAAATCAAAGTTTACCTTCTTTCTCTCTTGTTCAACTTCCATCCCCTCCGAGCAAAAGCAAGATACAAGTTAGCATCTATGCATTTGCCAGTGTCTGTGTGTGTGTGTGTGTGTGTGTGTGTGTGTGCGCGTGTGTGTGTGTGTGTGTTTTCTCGCTTCTTTGGATGTGGATACTTTGAGCTAATTTGGAAGTATCCGTTTGGTTGCCCACAAAATGATGCTTAAGGATCTAAAGATGCATAAATTAGAGAGCCCTACAATGGCAGAGAACGGTCATTGTACCACTTCTCTTTTATGCACTCTTACGGTGGAACCCAAGAGCTTTTTTTTTTTTTTAATTTTAATTTAACACTTTACATGATCGAGCCAGTGAGGGGTTGGTAAGCTGGAAAGGATGCAGTCAGTCCTGCAAACCACCCCCTCCCAAACTTAGCTATGCGTCTCTCCCCCCAGCACCCACCCACCACCACCACCACCACCACCACCACCGCCACCACACACTCGCAATTCTACTGGACTTCGCCACGGAGTCACTTTAGGAAAACTCGGGTCTGGCAGGAGAGACAAGTGTGGAGTCTCCCGTCCAGCCTGGACACCAATCCCCGAGTTTCCCTTTCTGGTGCTCGAGGGCCATGGTAACTGGAGCGTACGGGAGGCGCGAAGGATGGAGAAAGTAAAGGGGGGTGATCTTTTCGAGAAGCACCCCACGGCCCCCTTTTACCTTGCTCGCCTCCGTTACGGGGCGAGGTGGTGGAGGGGGGGGCGCGCGAGAAAAAGATGTCAATGACCATTGTTTGCTCGTTTGGGATGTTGCTCCGCCCCCCGAGTCTGTCGTAAACCTGGCGCTGGACTAAAATAAACCCCAGATCCCCGCAGCTCCGGGCGCTCGCCGCGCCGCCGACTGCTCTCCACCGGCGCTGCCCCGCTCGCCCGCCCGCCCGCCCGCCCGCCCGCGGCCGAGGTGGCGGCCACTCCCGGCCGCCGCGTCCCGCCCGCGCCCGCCCCCACCCCGGGCCCCCCTCACCTGGCGGTCCGCCGAGCCATGTCGTTGAGCCCCAAGCACACGACGCCCTTCTCCGTATCCGACATCCTGAGCCCCATCGAGGAGACCTACAAGAAGTTCGGCGGCGCCATGGACGGCGCGCCGCCCGGCTTGGGGACGCCCCTGGGGGCCGCCGCTGCCGCCGCCGCCTACCGCGCGCCGCCGCCCGGCCCCTCGTCGCAGGCGGCGGCCGTGGCGGGCATGCAGTCGCCCCACGCCATGACCGGGCACAACGCGGCGGCGGCGGCGGCGGCGGCGGCAGCGGCGGCGGCGGCGGCCGCCACTTACCATATGCCCCCGGGCGTCTCGCAGTTCCCGCACGGCGCCATGGGCGGCTACTGCAACGGCGGCCTGGGCAACATGGGCGAGCTGCCCGCCTACACGGACGGCATGCGGGGCGGCGCGGCGGCGGCGGCCACCGCCGGCTGGTATGGCGCCAACCCGGACCCGCGCTACTCGTCAAGTGAGCGGGGCGAGGAGCGCGGGCACGGCGGGCAGGCGGGGCGGCCGCGGGCTCGGTCCGCCACCACCCTGGCGTTAGGGTCCTGGAGTTCGCGCCCCGGGGCGCGCCGGGGAGGAGTGGAGTGGGGTGGGGATGCGCTCTCGAGGATCCTGGATCGCGACGTGGGGGACCCAAGGCGTCCCGGGCCTCCGCGTGGGGTGCGCAGGGCGGGGTGGAGGGGAGAGAGGAGAAACGTGGGAGACGCGGACTTGGGCGCGCAGGGCTTTGAGACCTAACTTGGGGACCTCCATGGGGGCCGTCTTGGGTCATAGAGTGGGGCGCGCGAGGTGCGTCCTGGGGTGGGGGGGAGTGTCCAGCGTGGGGTGTCCTGGATCCCCCAGCCCGGGGTGCGCAGGGGTGACTGGGCCTCTTGGCATCCTAAGCGTGCTGGGGAGCGGGGAGGGGGGATCCCGGGACCCTGCCGGGCGGGGAAAGAGTTCGCGCCGTCGCGGCTGCTGCGTTTTGGTTTTGTTTTTGTTTTTTGCTTTTTGTGTTTTTTTTTTTCCCAACGAAAGACGGGCGGCGGCGGCAGGAAGGGGTCCCGGAGCGCGCGTGGAACTCACCGCCATCTTCTTGGCCTTCCCACCCCATCCCACTCCCAGTCTCCAGGTTCATGGGGCCGTCGGCGGGTGTGAACGTGGCCGGCATGGGGTCGCTGACGGGCATCGCCGACGCCGCCAAATCGTTGGCCCCGCTGCACGCGGCCGCCCCGCGGAGGAAGCGGCGGGTGCTGTTCTCGCAGGCGCAGGTCTACGAGCTGGAGCGGCGCTTCAAGCAGCAGAAGTACCTGTCGGCGCCCGAGCGCGAGCACCTGGCCAGCATGATCCACCTGACGCCCACCCAGGTCAAGATCTGGTTCCAGAACCATCGCTACAAGATGAAGCGGCAGGCCAAGGACAAGGCGGCGCAGCAGCTGCAGCAGGAGGGCGGCCTGGGTCCGCCGCCCCCGCCGCCGCCCCCGCCACCCTCGCCGCGCCGCGTGGCCGTGCCCGTGCTGGTGAAGGACGGCAAACCTTGCCAAAATGGTGCTGGCACGCCCACGTCAGGCCAGGCTAGCCAGCAACCGCAGGCCCCGACGCCTGCGCCCGAGCTCGAGGAGCTGTCGCCCAGCCCGCCCGCGCTGCACGGCCCCGGGGGCGGCCTGGCAGCCCTGGACGCGACGGCGGGAGACTATGGTGGAGGCGTGCTGGGTACCAACCTGCTGTATGGCAGGACGTGGTGACGGCGCGGGCTCCCCCAGCCCCAAAAGGGTCCTGCCTGCAGCTCTCCTCCCCCCACTACACACACACACACACACACACACACACACACACACACACACACACACACACACACACACACACACACACACACACAGCCGGGGTCTGCCAGAAACTGCTAGAACCAGAGTGGGGGGGGGTAGGATGAATGTGCGGAGGCCATGGAGATGTGAAACAAAACTATTGGGCGTGTTACCCACTGGGACAGGCTTGGAACTTCTTTGCTGGGGGTGGGGAGGACAGACAGACAGCCCCAGGATGGAATCCTGTCACTTCACGCTTAGAGGAAGTGATCTCTCTCTCTCTCTCTCTCTCTCTCTCTCTCTCTCTCTCTCTCTCTCTCTCTCTCTCTCTCTCTCTCTCTCTCTCTCTCTCTCTCTCTCTCTCTCTCTCTCTCTCTCTTTCTCCACGAGTTTCTAAATTATTCGAAACGCTGACCGAGTTCACATCCGCTCTGTTTCCTGACCCAGAGCTGCCAGAAGTGTGCAAAGTTGGAAACTTTTCTTAAATGTTCGTAGCTCTTTTCAAATAGCATCCCAGCTTTCAGGAAGGAATCCTGGCCCAAGTGGTGTGTTTATCTTGGGAGATCAGTTTTCACAGGGTCTCCCTAAGTGCAATTTCATTAATGTCTGATTGAAAGTAAATTGGATTGTAACTCCAGGTGGGTCGTATGCACGGGGCGACATTCTTGCGGAGGAGTGATTGTAATTAAGTAAAATAGAGCTATGGGATAAAAGAAAGAAAGAAAAAAAGGAAAAGGGATCAAAGTACTGCTTCTGTGGGTTGATTGATGCAGCTTTTTAAGTGCTACGAGATTTCAGAGTTGTCTTGAACTTTTGCCTACAATCCCAGAGTTGTCTCCCAAGATGCAGCGTTCCCTAAGAAAGAACGATGGTTGTGAAGTACTGTTCCTATGGAATCTGGCCTCTCCAATTCAGCTGATAAAAACTTCCTATCCAGTAGTCAAGGCATTTACTCTCTTTGAGGTATTTTTGTCTGAATTTGAATACTTGGATAAAGTACCAGAATGAGCAAGTCATTGCTAAAAGAATTAGAAGAAATAGTAGGGTGGTCTATTGAAATTGTAGTCAAGATATAAAGAAAAAGTAACATATTTATAATATTTCCAACATATTTAGGACTTAATAGGACTCGCACCGATTTTATTGGTATTTTATTGTATAAATTATGTATTTACTGTTTAATATGCAATTTATATTTCCAATGTTTCAAATGAATATTTAAATATAACTTAAAAGAATCTTGAGTACTTTTTCCAAAAAAAAGTCAAGTGGTCATTTCTTTTTCATTAATTATATTAGGGAAGGGATTAAAAATTAAAACTAGTTAACATGATGTGACAACCCAGCTTACTTATCTTTTAAATAACTTGTTTTGGAGGAAAAACATTACAAGACAATGGAATAAGGTCAATTTATAAGATAAATAAAAGTTAAATAATATGGGTAAAGCATGTTTTACAAATGATTAAAACATATAGTTTACCAGAGACCCCCAAACCTCTTCTACAGTTGAAGCTTTAGATAAACTGGGACTGAAATATTTTATCTTATTGCTTGAACATTTTTCTGAATGTACAAAATGAATCCATAGGAAGATATTATGAGCGTTAAATTTGCACTTTCTCCAAACTGTATTTTATAAAATAATTTTTTTTTGCTTTTTGTTTTAAATAACTACAGCTCCTTTATGGAGGAAGAGATCTCCTTTATTTAGGGGCTGTGGATGCACTTTTGGAAAGTGGGGTTTCATTAAAAATTTACATTAGAAGAAATGATTTCAGCAAATTAATATAAGAATAGTGCAGGAAACCTAAAATAAAGTGTTCCAACTTGGGTTTTTGCATGATAATAGATAAACTTTAGAAACAAAGGCTAAGCAAATAGGCCAAAGTATGACTGATGAGTTCAAAGTGCTTGTCTATATTTTATATGATTTTAAGATTGCTTCCAGAAAATCTGTTCTAAAAGGCCACATGATTTTCCATAATTTATTTTATAGCCCAATACCTACAACAACAATAAGAATTTATGGTTCAAGGACATCCAGAAATTAAATTTAAGGAAAATAAATCTTCCTGAGCACTTTTTCCCCCTTGATAGTTCATTTCCAGAATAAAGAACCCCTTAGACCAATGAACTCTATCAAAAATAATGTTGTCATTAAGAAGAAACAATTTTGTGTTCAGTATTTTCTGACAGTGTATTTAGGGTAGCCATACCTTTTCCATTCAGCCTTTGAAAAGCAGTAAAAGACCTAAGCCAGAAGTAATTGCTGCAAAGATTTACTGAGTTTATACTCGCACTCCAGGACTTGGGAAAAGGTTTGATTCCTGAAAGTTTAAAGAATGTTTTTACTATAGAATTCTATCTTCTGATTAATGCAAGGCAAGACTTTTTTTTTCTTTTGTAATTAGTATTTTGCAGATCCTTTATAAAAACACAAACGGCCAGACTAGGTGAAACTCATTAACTGAAGAGGAGGATAAGTGTCTTCACAACCAAGAGGGAGAACTGGCGCTGGGTCTGAGTGGAACAAAGCCCCCTTCAGAGTTTTGTAGAGGCCACAGCAAACCAGAGATGCTAACTCTGCAGATGTAACACTTGCCTACACAGTTTCGGGTCTAACTAACCATCATTTCCAATTGAGGCAGACACCAAAAGTGCAGAATGAAAACAGTAGAGGGGAATGGCAGATTGCAGGTACTTTGTTGCATTTGGATGTAAATGTGTGCAATTTTGAAGGACATAAGGAGGGTGTTTTCTGTATGAAGGGGCTGGGGGTGTCTTCTATTTAAGATTTTGCTTAGAAACAAAACCTAAAGGTCAGAACAAGTAGCCAATCAGACTTCTATCCACACAGATGTTGTGTTCAGACTCCATTCGGTTAGCAATTGTTTGCTTTCAATTTAAAGCAAACCCGAGGTTCAATCCTGTTCACTAAATTGCAAGCGCCTTCTTCCGTAGACTTGCTTTGTTAACTGCATTAAATAGTGACGGTTTAGCAAAACTATTAAAATAAATTTGTAAATCATAATTATATAAAGATGTATTGATTGGATTTTTAAGATATGAATCTGCGCATATGAGAAAACAATGCAAAGTCAATTATATTTGATAAAAATAGCATGTTACTGCTGGTGAGAATTTCTGGTGAATTTTCAAAGAAGATGCCAGGAGGGAAACCACATCCAAACCTTGTCAGAAGTCTGCTCTCTCTAGTAAGTATCACAATCTCTCTGATTTTAAGATCCGTTTTTACTATGTCTAAGTTTAGCCACAGAAAGTTTCAGAGAGTTTTTAAAATTTTGTTGAGTTTTGCTTTAGAATGTTTACCTGAGGTTGAATGCGATGCTTTTGTTTTTAAATCAGTATAACCTCAACTTCTGCTCAATGTTTAGGCGACTGACTTGTAATAAAATTTTAATCACCAACTGCCTAAATTTAGGTTGTGCAAAACTAATTTTGCAGTCGTGAACGGTTGTCGTCCCATTTCACTACATGCATTCGTCTGTTATCTCTTGATCCTCACCCCAGAGTATGGGAAATCAAGCCAGAAGAGTATTGGACGTAATTTCGACTGATGAAAACATCTTCCGAAAATGGGCCATCTGTTATATCATTCGTTCGTTTTATCTTTTTCCTGGTTTAGAAATAGAACTCCATCACCAGGAATAGATTCTGTCCGGATCTAATTCTGCGATCTTTCGGGAGGACTTGACAGGTTTAATGGGACCAGGCTAAACGATTTACAGTGCGCTCTAGGAAAGGATGGATGATAAATTAACTTCAGGGAATGTCTGCATTTTACATTTCCAAGCATAGCTAAATTTAATCGATCTCAGACCTCGAACTTAAAAACAGCTGCCAGGAATTTAAGTGAAGAAAGAGGACAACTTCCGATGTTTTCTTGCAGGTTTGGAGCTGGCGCTTGGACAGGTGAAGACGCTGGGCAGGCCGCGGTGTGAGGCCGACGCGGGAGGCAGGGTGCCCGGGAAGAAGGCCCCAATACCACCCCGAGAGGCGGAGGGCCGATCTCTTCCCAGTCCGCCCACCTGGCTGCGGGCCGCCAGCAGCTCCCTGAGTATCCTGAGCCTCGGGGCCACGGCGAGGTTTGCGCTCGGCACGGGGAGTAGCGACTGGGGACCAGGGCGACGCCCCAAGTAACCGCTGCCCAGGAGCTTCTCCCGACCCTGTCGAGTGGGAACGGGTTGAGGGGGGCAGCTATTTATTGTGGTGATTCTGATTCCTTGCAGAGCAGCTCGCCAGTCCTAGGACCGAGCCGCTCGCTTCCGAGCAGGGGGCCTGGCTGCGAAGTCTCTGCAACCCTCCCCGACCTCCTTTGAGTTCAGCCCAGGCTCACCGGGCGCCATTCAACTCCAGGGAAAGGGATAAACAGCCAGAGCGGGACCCCCAGCCCCACCTCGGTCTGTTCCTGGAGTCTAGCGTCATGGCAGGAAAATTAACCTATCGGTCATTACACCCCATTTGCCTTTGTAACGCTAAATGGCAATCTGATGGCAGTTGCAGAAGGCTTTGTACTTTAACATACATTACCCCATTTGATCTTCAGAGAAGACAGCTGCTCATTACGCGTCCCTAGCGCCACAGTAGTCAGGCTGTTACCAGGTTCTAAGATTTTTAAAAACCTTTATGAAACTGAAAAGAAAAAGTGCCCCATTTATAGATATTATAATGGAGTGCAATTAGCTACTTTAAAAATGGACCGTTGACTTTGCCATTAGAATTTTGAAGAGGCATTTATAGCTGTAAATATTACACTTTAAAGCACAGACAAGCCTTATTTGAAACAGGATTTGTGTGTGTGTGTGTGTTAGACATGGGACGAGGTGGAAGGAAATGGGGGAAGAATAAGCAAGAGGGCGAACATTCACCTGTTCTTAAGAGTTATCTATTGGAAGTGGCACTGTGGCTCAAGGGGTAAGGCAGTAGCCTTGAGCTGAAGATCTCACAGACAGCACTGAGGCCCAGAGTTCAAGCCCCAGGACCAACAAAAGACAAAAAGCTGAACTAGGTCAAAGACAGTCTTGTGAAAGTTTCCAACTAAAGGGCTGAAAAAAACAGGGTAGAAGTGTGGAATTGGGGTTCCTATGAGGCTATATACATTCAGGAGACGCTTTGGAAAATGTAGTACTTTGTTGAGTATGCATTTTTTTTTTTTTTGTCTTTGGAACACTACAGAGGAATCTGATTCCAGAAGGCACTAACAGAAGGCAGAGGTGAAACATAATGGTTGTTGATAATTCCTAGTGGAGACTGTCTCAACAATAGAAGGATCCTGCACCAGTCACCTTTAATCAGCAAGGAACTTAAATACCTTTCTATTCAAGTTTAAGATGGGATGAGCTAAGATTAATAAGTGTGCTTCAGTTGAATATGAAAACAATTATATCCTAAATCAGAAGGTCAAAGAGAAGCCCATCCTACAAATCTTAGGTTAGGAGAGAAAACTTGAGGTGCTGTGGCCAACTCTTTTTCCTGCACCAGTTTCATTAAAAGAAAGTGTTAAGTGGTGTGTGAATTCCAGACATTTAAGGAATTCTAGTGTGCTTAATCATAAGGGGGGAAAAATGAGTACAACTGAACTCAACTGCAAAGTAACCTTTTAAAATATGCCAAAATCTTCAAGTTGAAATTTAGAACAAGTCCTTAAAATTTATGAAATTGTAAATAATTTACTTTTTCAGTAATGAACTTATTTAATAAAAGATTTTGCTGGATTGTCTTGCTGATTACATCCTCTTAAAATCATTGACTTGCTTTTGATATCTAATTGTAGGACTGAATTAATTTCTGCAAAAGTTTAGTCAACAATCAATAGGTGTGTGTGGTGGCTCATGTCTGTAAGTAATTCTAGCTACTCAGGAGGCTGAGATCTGAGTATAGTGGTTCAAAGCCAGCCCAACCACTAAAAAGTGTGTGAGATTCTTATCTCCAATTAATCACCAAAGAACAGGAAGTATCACTGTGGCTCATGGAGTAAAGCGGTAAGCTAGAGTTCAGGGATAACACCCAGGCACAAAGTTCAAGTACCACTACTGACAAAAAATTAAGAACAACCCCTGCTTAGACTGGGAATGATAGTATACATATGTAATCCCATCTGTTTGAGCTGGAGGCAGAGGAAGGAGGATCCAGTTTAAGACCAGCCAGCAGGCGGAGGGGGGGAAGGTTCATGAGACTCTGTCCAAAAAAAAAAAAAAAAAGAAAAAAAAAGGCCAGGGAAGGAGTAAAAGAGGCAGACCCCACCTAAAAAACCTAAGTAAAAAGAGCAGGGAAGAGGAAGCATGTCTCAAGTGGTTGAATACTTGTTAATCAAGTTAACAGGCTCAGAGTTCAAATCCCAGTATCACCAACAAAGTCAACCCACTGTGCTTAGTCAAGATTTTCAGTTGAAATATGATAAAAGTATAACATGAGACAAGAGTTTTTAAAGTTTGCCTTTATTATTTTTTTACTAAAGTCCAGAAATTTCTGTAAGACAAGTACATTAATGAAATGTTTCCAAATACTGAACAATATATACTCTGAGTGTGTCAGCTCAAATGTTCATACCTAATTCTGTGCATTAAAAATCAGCATGGATCTTAGATGATCTAGAATACACTGTGTTTTAAAAATCCACAGCTGGTTTGATTTTTAACCATAAAGAAAAAAAAACAGTTCTCCTAATTCCATCAAATGTGTTCGCAAGCAATAATAAATTCAGACCCACTGTATTATGCAACACACAATCTTTGGAAAGCAACATAAAACAGTGAGATCAGACCAGTAGAAATATACAGTTAAAAGAAATACACAAAGTATTATAGTTTTATTAAAAACTACTACTTGAGAAAGAAATCTTTCCACAAATAGCATAAAACTGTAGAATGATGAGAGGATTTGGGAAAGCTTTACAAAAGCTTAATTCCAATTGTATCTTCCTGATGATGGTGGCAACGGGTATTTCCTTCCTTCTCTAGGATATCCCTGAAAATAAACAAAAGAAGGAGTTTGCTTTCTGGATTAATACTCTTGCAAAAAAATTGATTTCACATCTCAGGAAATACACAAAGAAGCTGAGTATGTTTTAACATATAACACATGGAAAGTCCCAATAAATAGATGCTTTAAATCTACAACTTTATCATACTTGCCGCAAAGCAGAAAACTAGCACATAGGCATATCATTAAAAAACAAATATTAACAACCACACATAAGAATTCCTAAAATGTCCACACTTAAGAATTCCCTAATATGTACACAAGTGAACTATAATGAAATGTTTTCTGTAAACAACAACGTGTACAATGTTCTCAATTTTGCCACCACTCTTAGCAGGAATTTATAATACCTTCTGGTGCCCACATCATCTGTAGAAAAGTTACCTGCATAAAGAAAGTAATTTTAATGTTTAACTGAGGTAAGAAACTTTATATATATTTTGGTTGGTTATAGGGCTTGAATTCAGGGCCTGGACAATGTCCCTGGGGTTTTATACTTAAGGCTAGCATTCTATCACGTTAAGCCATAGCACCACTTCTGGTTTTCTGGTGAATAACTGGAGATAAAGAGTCTTCTGGCTTGGAATTTTTATGTTCAGATCTCAACCTCCTGAGTCACTACGATTACAGGCCTGAGCCACCAGGGCTTTGGCTAGCAATCATTAAATCTTAATGAGCAATTAATTTCAGGATGTATTTTTGTTTAGTTGTAAATAGTATACCATTAATAAACTTATTCTATAATCAACAAGTGATATAACATACCCTGTTAATATGCTTGCATTTGTATAGAATACAAGATAAATGTTACATCCCTTCTACAATAATGCCACTTCTAGGAGGTATGGATGTAGGTCAATGGTAGAGTACTTGCTTAGCATGTGTGAGGCCCGAGTTTGATACCCAGTATAGAAAGGAGGAAACAGTAACATATCCTAGACCAACCTTTCTTTTTCTTTCTTTCCTTCTCTCTTTCTTTCCTTTCTTCCTTCCTCCTTTCCTTTCCTTTTCTTCTTTCTTTCCTGCCAGTCCTGGGCTTGAACTAAGGGCCTGGGCACTGTCCTTGGACACTTTTTGCTCAAGGCTAGCGCTCTGCCACTAGAGCTATAGCACCACTTCTGGCTTTTTCTATGTATGTGGTACTGAAGAATCGAACCCATGTCTTCGTGCATGTTAGGCAAGCACTATCACTAGGCCAAACAACTGGGTATTTTTGAGACAGGGTCTGGCTTCCTGCCTGGTGAGGCACAATCTTCTTGTTAGGCTCCCCACAACAGGGAAAGGAGTCGTCTCATTAACTTTTCTACTTGGACCAGCCTTCAAACACAATCCTCCCAACATTAGCTTCCTACAATCATGAGTGCACAGCAGAGTTCTTGAAAGGAGGCAGTGAGATGAACTGGGGCTCATAGTGCAAGCAGCCCATTTTCAGCTCTACTGCCCAACTTTATGGGGATTCTGAGCCAGGGGGTCCTGACTTGGACAATGAGATGAACTGATCATTCTCTAAGGGTTCTTCTGTCTGTCCTCATTTAAAAAAAAAAAAAAAAAGAGAGAAAAGCTGTTGTCTGGGTGCCTGTGTTTCATACCTGTAATCCTAGTCAGGAGATTGAGGTTTTAAGCTAGTCCAGACAGAAAGTCTGTGAGACTCTCCAAATAACCAACAAAAATCTGGAAGTGGAGGTGTGGCTCAAGTAGTAGAGTGCCAGCCTAGAGCAAAAAAAGGTAAAGAATAGTGTCCAGGCCGCTGAGTTCAAGCCCCAGTACTGTGACTAGCACTCACACATACACAAGCTATTATTTAAATGTTCAGTGCCATCTAAACCATACTAGTGGAGCCAGACTCGATTTATTCATGTAACTTTTTTTTTTTTTTGTGCCCAGGCTGGCATTGAATCTTTTTTTTTCTTTTTTTTTTTCTTATTGTAATTAGTAAAAGGGGTTACATGATATTTGCCAGATAGAAGGTGCATTAATTCACATACATTGATACCCTTTCACATGTCTTGGTACCCATTTCCCTCCCCCCTTCATGTAACTTTTTAAAGAGGTCATGGATTGAAAGAATTCAAAAATTCAAAGGCTATTCGTGATAAAACTTTATTTATTTTTGGGGGGGTGCGCTTAGAGAGGGCTACCATTCCTGGGGCTTCAACTCAGAGCCTGGGCTCTGTCCTTGTTCTACCACTTAAGCCACAGTTTCTTTCTGGCTTTTTTTTTTTTTTTTTAAGCAGTTAACAAGAAATAGTCTCATGTATTTTCCTTCTGGGCTGGATTTGAATTGCAATCCTCAGATCTCGGCCTCCTGAGTACTTAGGATTACAAGCACGAGCTACCAGCCCACAGGCTAAGGTGATTACTTCCTTAGGTTAACAGGACTTGTAAAAATACATGTAAAAAGGCTTCTGGACACATGGCAAGAACCCAAGTTAGAAAATTAGTATGCAAAGCATTGCGAAAGGCCTGCAGGCAACACCAGGTAAGCAATTTAAAAACCACTTCACATCACGGCAGGTGCCAAATCCATGAACACCACACTGAAATTGCAGCATTCTTATCCTCTTCTCTAGCAAGGATTTGATTAAAGATCATGTCAATACTATCCAGGGTGTGAGACTGTTGGGGAAATTATGTTTAATAGACCCAGTCTTACATGCTGCTAAAACTGGATGGTATCAAGAGAAGAAAATGAAGCTAGTTTACTACATTTATGAATCATAGTACTCCTCCAGTGACATAGCTGTTTATATTCAGTAGATGAAAGGAGAACTGGCATCTCACATGTGGAATCCTAGCTATTCTGAAGGTGAAGTGGGAGGATCATGGTTTGAGGCCAGCACTGGGCAAAGATGTTTAAGACATTCTACCTCAAGAGAAAAATCTGGGCTCAGTGGTGTGAGCCTGTTATACCAGCTATGGTTGGAAGCATACTTAGGATTGTAGTCCAGACTGACTAGGACAAAAAACAAGATCCTAGCTCAAAAATAACCAAAGCAAAAAGGACTGATCATGGCTCAAGTGGTAGACAGTCTGCTAGCAAACACTAAGCCCTAACATCAACCTCAGCACTACAAAAAACAAAAAACAGCTAAAGGGGGAAAAAAAAGTATCTCTTCAAAGAGAGACTTCTTTATATGAGGCCAGATATCAATGAGTCAAGAAAGGAGATCTCTAATATGAATAAAGACAATGGCTGAATAAGTAATTATTTTTGGATTCCAGAAAATTCTTATCTGCTATGACAAGTCTAGTACTCACTGAAGAATAATATCCTTAAGTGGAAAACAGTAAATTTTGGTGCCTGCTAATACTTGTGCTAATTATCACTGAGTGCAACAATAAAACAAATTTCTGGGCTGAAAATTCTTTTAGGGTCTTCATAAAATAACCTGTTTAGTAAGGCAGATACTTACCTTGATACATCTCATTAGATCTACTACCATCTTCTCCAGAAATACTGGTGAGAAAATACTTGTCCTGAGAGTCATGCTCAAATACAAAGTGAACAGTATGCTTTTTAGCCACAAACCACACTGCATTACCTGTCTTCCTCCACGATCATCCCGTCTGGGTGGATAGCCACCAGGGCCGCCGAGCATCTGGTACTGGTTTGGCTGAAAGGATGCATTCTGAGACTGGAGCATCCGGTTCCACGGAAGTAATGGTTCAGCCCCACCGCCCCTGTGGAAAGGCACGACGGTTCTATTAAATAGGCCCTAATAAAAACAAGTCTAAAAATGGTACAATTTCCAAATTTATGATAATACATTTTCTCCCATTTGCCCTATGGGCTACACAGTGACTTTTATGTTTCTTATGTCCAGAGTAATCTAACAAACATTATGAAGTATCACTATTTATTACAGTGATTCAAAAGATCTGACTATTAAAAAGAATATTTTTAATTGTGAAATTTTCTTTTTAGTCAATTGAAGATTTAGATCTAAGATCACCAAGTTGGCTATATTTATGATGCTATCTGAAGAGTAAACATGTAAAAGACATGAGGCTTTATTTTAAAAAATATCCAGACTTGTTCTTGGAATCCATTCTTTCTAGTTAATTGCAGGTTGCAAATGAATTCTTACTGCTGAGTATTTTGAATCCAGGGTAGGGGCCTTGGCTGTTTTTTCCCATCCATTATTCTGCTCAATATGTCAGAGGGTCTGATCGGGAGGAAACCTTTTCAAGTTCTATTGATGCAGCTTTCAATTGACCATGGTGACCTAGCAACATGAGCACTAATTGGCATGGGCTGACTGGCATTTGGTGTACAGTTTACATGGGAACACAGATTCAACTGCTATTATAACCCAGTTTGCCGTCCCAGATTACTGGCTGAAAGAAATGTTTTAATTGTCTTCAAGTGCCTGTTTTAACTTTGCAGATATAAAGCAACAGGTATAAGGGATTAAATCATAATTAAAATCTGTCACATAAACAATGTGGAAAGGAGATATACTTTCTAAAAGTAATCACCATTTAAAATATAACTTTTTTGTGAAGTATTTTATTCAACTTCTATTTTATAAAAGTCACAACAAAGAAACAGAAGAAAAATGCTCCAGTGGATTTTAACATTAGAAACAATATTGCTACTAATGATACCAAGAATAATCCAATAAAAATTTAAATTCACTAAGGCACTTACTAGTCACTATTAGCTATAAATAGCATGAGTTCCACTTTTTTGGGGGGAAAAAAAATCTTAAGAGGCCTGGGGCTGGGCTTATTGGGTGAGGCATTCTTCTTGCAGCTATTCAAGTCTGAACCTATCTTTACCACCCACTACTCTCATCCCGACCCTTCATTCTCCCCTCTTCACTCAGAACATGCCTTCTTAAGGCAGGGGCAGGAGGAAACCCAAATATAATTTTTATTCTGAGCAATGGCTCAGAGAACAGCTCTCTGAAGAACTCTAGAAAGGCTAAACATATCTTTATGGTTAGTGGTTAAATCTAGAGCTTACATATAATGTGTTGTAATTTTAAATAAATTAAAAGCCTATCTCAGAAAGAAATGCACATACTTAGTGCTTGCAATTATTAGATTGTTAGTACAAATAAATCCTGAGAGGAGTATTTCCTCTGTTGGAGTAAAAATGACTATTCAGGCAGACAGGACAGTCTTCCCTTATCTCTTCAAAAGTGGGAGATAATGATAAGTTTAGATGTATATCATGACCAAAGAGGCTCGTTAATACTGATCCAGGTGCACAAAACCCACAGGCCAAACATGTAACATATACACTGTATTAACTATGATAGGGTTTTCTTTTTAGTTTTTGTTGTTGTTTGTTTTTTGGTTTTATTTTGGTGTCAGTCAGGGGCTTGAACTCTGAGCCTGGGCATTGTCTCTGAGCTCTTCAGCTCAAGGGTACTACCCTACCCTTTGAGCCACAGCACCACTTCCGGTTTTCTAGGAGTTAAGAGTCTAATGGATTTCAGCACCTCAATACTCAGATCTCAGCCTCCTGAGTAGCTAGGATTACAACAGGCATGAGTCACCACTCCCAGCTTTTCTTTTTCATTTTATACTAATATAATTAATTCACTTCAGGAAAACCTGCTGGCAGAATTCACACTGAAACACCATTCCTTTTTTCTCTTGTTTGTTCCTTTTCTTTTTTGGTTGGTTGTGGGGCTTGAAGTCTATCCCTTGAGCCACAGTACCACTGAAAACACTTTTTTTTTTTTTGGCCTGTTCCAGAGCTTGAACTCAGCCTGGGCGTTGTTCCTGAGACTCTTTGTGCTCAAGGCTAGTGTTCTACTACTTCAGCCACAGTGTCATCACCAGCTTTTTCTGAGCAGTTTATTGGAGATAAGAGTCTCAAAGACTTTCTTGCCTGGGCTGGCTTTGAACTGCCATCCTCAGATCTCAACTGCCTGACTATCTATGATTACAGAGGTGAGCCACTGGTGCCTGACTGGCTGAAAGCACAATTTTAAAATTCTAATAATATATTAGGAACAAAGACAACAGTAACACTTTTTTTTCCCCTCAAAGTGACTACTAGTATTTTTGACAAAGGAAAGGTTTTTAAGGTCTGATATAAACACTAAAATGAGTCTATCTTAATTTTTGAAAAATTAGTTAAGCTGTGTGCAATGACTCACACCTGTAATCCTAGCTAATGAGGAGTCTGAGATTTGAAGATTTCTGGTTCAAAGCCAGCCTGGTCACTAAAGACCATGAGACTCTTACCTCTAAGTAACCACTAGAAAACCAGAAGTGGTGCTGTGGCTCGAGGGGTAGGGCGGCAGCCTTGAGCTGGAGAGCTCAGGGGCAGCATCTATGTACAGAATGCAAGCCTCAAGACAGACCAGAAAAAAAATTAGCAAATATAAACTGGGGAAACTAATTTCAGGTAGTTAGTATCATGATGATCAAAATATTTCAAAGTATCGCTTTGGAAAGTAGCTGAAAATACGGAATGCTGATTTAGGTAGGTTTAATTTATGCATATGGTTAATCAGGTTTTTTGTTGTTGTTGTTTTTGCTTTTTGCCGGTCCTGGGCTTGAGCTCAGGGCCTGAGCACTGTCCTTGGACTTTCTCGAGGCTAGAGCTCTACCACTGAGCCTCAGCACCACTTCTGGCTTTTTTTCTATGTATGTGGTACTGAGGAATCAAACTCCGGTCTTTGGGCATGCTAGGCAAGCACTCAAACACTAGGCTAAACTCCTGGCCCCAGTTAATCAGTTTTTAAAGATGTTCTATGAGTAATTGTTCTAAACACTAAACACAAGTTACAGGATGGGGAGTGTTTCTGTTGCAGTTACATTTATTTTTGAGACAGTCTTGTAATCCAGGCTGGCCTTGAACTCATAATCCTGCTGTAATTGTAAGCATAGGCCGCCATGACTGGCTCTGGCTGCATTTTTAAATCAAGCTACTATATGAATTATAAATACTATCCTAAAATAGGAAACAATTCAAGTATCACACTGTAGTTTAGGAAACATGAAGTACTCAAAATTCTCTTTGTTAACAGGATTTGCAACACATACTGAAAATATCAAAGAAGAATTGTACTGAACTAATGATCAATAAAATTTGGCTCTCCTAAGAATTTCACTACTTAAATTGTCTTGGCAAAGTCCTATAGTTTCTCCTCTGTCTTATAAAGTCTGAATGGCGGCCGGGAGTTTGGCCTAGTGGTTAAAGTGCTTGCCTAGCATGCATGAAGACCCGGGTTCGATTCCTCGGCACCACATACATAGAAAAAAGCCGGAAGTGGTGCTGAGGCTCAAGTGGTAGAGCTCTAGCCTTGAGAAAGTCCAAGGACAATGCTCAGGCCCTGAGCTCACGCCCAGGACTGGCGAAAGAAAGAAAGAAAGAAAGAAAGAAAGAAAGAAAGAAAGAAAGAAAGAAAGAAAGAAAGAAAGAAAGAAAGAAAGAAAGAAAGAAAGAAAGAAAGAAAGAAAGAAAGAAGGAAGGAAGGAAGGAAGGAAGGAAGGAAGGAAGGAAGGAAGGAAGGAAGGAAGGAAGGAAGGAAGGAAAGAAAGAAAGAAAGAAAGAAAGAAAGAAAGAAAGAAAGAAAGAAAGAAAGAAAGAAAGAAAGAAGGAAAATGAGAAAGAAAGAAAGTCTGAATGGCCGGACTGACATGTGCTGTAGAAACAAATTATCTAGGGCTGTGCGCTCATAGCTCACACCTGTAACACTAGCTATTTGGGAGGCTGAGGACTGAGGACCTGAGTTCAAAGCCAGCCTGAGCAGGAAACCCCATGGACAGAACCCAGGCCCTAAAAGTTCAAGGCCCAAATCCCCCCACCACCAAATACAGAAGAAAAGAAAAAACTGATGTAATGTGCTTGCTTCTTATTACCTGGTGGAGGAATTTAGGATCCCAGAAAACTCAGACTTTGTTTCTTTTTATTTCTTTCTGTCTTCCTCCCACCTTCTCCCCGGCTCTCTTATAACTGGGGCTTGATCTCAGATCTTTTCATTTGCTAAGCTGGCACTCTGCACTTGAGACATATCTCCCATTCCCTTTTTGCTTTTGCATATAGGTTATTACCTTCCCTAAAGGCCTAACTACTTCAGCCTGCCATCCCTGTATCTATGGCCTCCGACATTGCTGTGATAACCCAGGTACACACCACCATACACACCACCTATCTTGCTTGAGATGGGGGTTACTAACTTTTTGACCAGCCTGGCCTCAAACCATACCTTTCTAATCTCCCTACCTATTGAACAGTCAAGATTAACAAGTATGAGCTACCATCTGGTTGTTCAAATATCAAAACTAAAGGCTTGAAAATATAATTCTATTAATGTTCTCCTTTAAAGCGCGCGCGCGTGCGTGTGTGCGCGCGCGCATGTGTATGTGTGTGTGTGTATATGTGTGTGTCCTGGACTGGACTTGAACTCAAGGCCTAGGCCTTGTACACCGCTTTTGTGCTTAAGGATTGTACTCTACAGCTCCACTTCTGGTTTTCTTGTTGTTATTTTTAGTTTGTTTTTGATAGGTAACTGAAGCTAAGAGTCTCATGAGCTTTCCTGCCCATGTTGGCCAGGAACTCAGCTTCCTAGGGAGCTGGGATTACAGGCATGATCCAATGGGGCCTGGCTAAGGCATGGTTTTAAGTACCTGACTAAACCAAAAGCAATCAACAATGTTGGGAAGTGTGGCTCAAATGGTAGAGTGCTTGCAAAGCAGGTTCAACCCTTAGTACAAGACCAAACATATGACTACACTTCAAAACTTTTCCAAACCTGCTGGGTTCACAAATTCAGAATAATACTAGTACTTGGCAAAGGAAAGGTACAAAGACAGTGATGTTAGAAAACGTGTTATTACCCAGGGAAAAGGACTGGAGCAAGAGTGCCTCAGAAATAGATCAGATGCCTTTGAAGTCTCTGTGGCTTTACATTATGCTCAGAGTAAACATTTGCATTTTTTTGTTCTATGGAAGTTTCCTGGTAAAGAATGGTGTAGGAGAGTAAGCTTCTAAACTACGTGTCTCAGCCTCTACATCAGTAAAAATGAACAAAAATAGCAACTACTTCAAAGGTTGCTGGGAAGAACAGATGAAGTCATATTTATGAAATGGAATTAACAACAAACTGATATATTGAGAACAGAAATTAAACATTATTATTAGTATGAGAATAATTCAGAAAAATGTATCCTCTTTTAATTTCTATTTTAAAATGGCAGTGCTTTGAGAGTAATGAAACATATGCATTATCAGTCACATTAAACTTAAAGGGCTTGAATGTAAGGCCTGGGTGCTATTATTTAGCTTCTGTGCTCAAGGTTATTGTTCTAATATTTGAACCACAGCTCCACTTCTGGCTTTTCGGTAGTTAACTGGAGACGAGTCTGACAAATTTTCTTGCCTGAGTTGGCTTCAAAATTCTGATTATCAGATCTTGATCTCTTGGGTAACTAGAATTACAGATGTGACCAACTGGTATGTGGCCCTTTTCTTTAAAAAAAAAAAAAAAAAAGTGAAATTCTGGCAACTAGAATTTTTTTTTTTTAAGAAGAACAGCATTTATAAACCTACTTGTGAGTATGTTTTCTTCATTTTAGATACAAATAAATCAGCGATGGCTAAAATGGCACAGTAAACAGAACTGGAAAGGTAAAAAGGCCAGCTCTATTGTGATAGGGCTCCATTTGTTTTTGTATTTACTGATGCTGATAAAACCAATATAAACTGACACATTTTTTAAAACACATTAAAAACATCTTTTTATAGATGATAATATTATTATTCATAACATGTCTAGATGTCATGTCATGGAGAGTCTATGACTTAGAAACACACAACTTATCAATGAAGGAACACATGTCAAACATCCCTTGTTATTAAACCATGTCACATTCCTCCTAGTCCATGGTACTTATTAGACTGTAGATCCCATAATCCTCTTCTGAGTCCCTTCTGCATTTAATTCAGTTCAGTCTTAAGTAGTTAAAGAAACTGTTTTCAGTGGCAACTAATAACTACTGACCTACAGTGACACTGCCCTACAATAGACTTGTCAGCTCTGAAAAAGTTGTACCCAAGAAACTGATTAGAACTTGAAGAGGTTTGAAGCAAGAATCAATGGCTGGTCTGTACTAACGCTATGTTGCCGCAGTGAAATGATAAAAGTGAAACATCATTAGTTATGCCTCATTAAACTGGACAACCCTGATAAAAAGAAATTTGTTTAGCCTGACCAAAAAAATCTAATAACAGTTTTAAGCTGTATTTCACTTTTCTGGGCATCCCAAGTTCAGTAAGATAAAGGCCCAGAGAACCAAGAAAAGCATGAAAAGTATATAAACATGGGCATTTTAATTCAAAGTGTTAGGTAAATACCCTCCTACAGGATTCATGAAGGAATATTTGGTTGAGGAGGGGAAAGGTGTATTTTAAGCCACTGAAGTTTTGATTACCAAGAAGCCAGCAAACCCATATGTTGCAGTGGGACAATATCTGGAAGCCAAGTTTGCTTTACTATTACCTGTCAAATCTTTGTTGCTGGAACAGAGGAGGTGGACCTCGCCAGGGTTCCTGAGGCCTCATATCTGGAAAATGTACAAGGAAAAAAGATTAATAAAACACTTACCTACACACACATTTTATAATTGAAAGTTGCTGAAAAAATAGAGTACAAAGCATATAACTAGAACTATAAATAAACACAAAATAAAGACAAAAATAACAGGATCAATATTTTCTAAATTTTATTATTTTGTGTAAGCTAAGCCATTAAACACACACATTTCTTTTTCCCTGTGTGTGCATATATATATGCATATGCATATGCGTATATATATATATTTGTATTTTAAATGCTGTGCAAAACAAGATGATTTAGGTCTTTTTCATAAATATAGACAGAAAAAAATAGCAACTTTTATGGATATCCGGAAAATTTCCTCATAAAGATACAAACTACTACAACATAAGACAGAGATACACATTCTAACACAAACCAGGGAGATGTGTTAATGAAGGGACCTCACTTTTCTATTGTTCCTGACAGTAAAACCTTTCCCCTTATCACAAAGCTGAATTAGGAACAACATCTAACTGACAGCTAATTGACATACCAATATCCATTTAGGCCGGTCAAGACTCAGGGATTATCAACTAACCACAGCTTCAGCACCTTATTTCAGTCTTTCAGTCACCATCTTGCCTTCAGCAGGGTTTGCAGTTACCTAATTAAAACAGCTGGTTCCAGAAGTTGTCTATGAGTCAGACAATGATGGCTCATGCTTGTAATTTTAGCCACTCAGGAGACAGAGGTCTGAGGATTATGACTTGAAGACAGCCCAAGTAAGGAAGTCCATGAGCCTATTATCTTTAACCACCAAAAAGCCAAAAGTAGAGCTGTGGTTCAAGTGGTAGAATGCTAGCCTTGAGCGGAAAAGCTCAGGGACAGCTTCCATTGCATGAGTTCAAGCCTTAGTATAGCACCAAACATTTAAAAAAAAAAAAAAAAAAGTTGTTTAATGAGTTCTCTTCTAGCATCTGGAGACAACAAGGCTTATCATATTATATTCAGGCTCACATTTTAATGGAAACAAACTAGAAACATGTTTTTCAAAACTACTTTTCTAAAGGAACAAAGAAATGAAAGTTTATCTCTGGATAAGAACAAAATACAATCTGGTTTTGACTTTAGAATTTTTCTTTTTTCTTTTTTTGGTTGGTCATGGGGCTTTAACTCTGGGCCTAGGTGCTATCCCTGAGCTCTTCAGCTCAAGCTACCACCCTACCACTCAATCCATAGCACCACTTTACAGCATCACTTCTGGTTTCCTAGTGGTTAATTGGAGATAAGAGTGTCATGGACTTTCTTGTCTGGGGAGGCTTTGAACTTTGATCCTCAGATCACACCCCCGAGTAGCTAGGATTACAGGCATCAGCTACCATGCCAGGCTGACTTAAGACTTTTTTTTTAAATAAAGAAAAAGAAAAGCAGAAAAACCCACAAAAAGCTGGACATTGGTGGCTCATTACTATAATTCTTCCTACTTAGGCTGGTGTTTGGAAGACTGTAGTTTGAAGCCAATCTGACCTGAAAGTCTATCAGATGCCATCTCAAAAATAATGGCTTCAGTGACCAAGCGAATAAGCCAAGATGGAACAAGACCCTGAGTACAAAAGCCTTAATCCTAACTCCCCGCCCCTGAAAACAGCAACAACAGCCATACAAAGAGAACACAGACTTGAGTAAAGTATAGACAATAATGACTACAGTGTGACCTCCTCTGCTCTGGGCTTTTCACCTCAACATGACTGAAAAAGCAAGACTGAGAGTTTGTAAGCGATAGACATTCTATACAGAAAGAACAGCAGTCTTCAGGAAGTTCCCGTCAGCTAAACCTGAGATGTCTCCTTCAGAAAGCAGCAGCAAGCCCTTCAACAGCTGTAACTTCCAGGAAGAATCTCATTTTAAATCAAAAGAAAGGTGGTATCAATTTGAATTTGAATCGTCAATTTGAACTGTCCCCCCTTGAAAATATCTTAACCAAATTACTAGTAGTCAGACTGAGTAACAACACTGAGAAGATTTCACAATTGGCATCAGAACCTAATTCATGTTCAACACCCGAGTAAAAGCTAAACCACAGTCCACAGAAAATGTGAGAAGTTCTCTATTTTAGGCAAGAGTATATCACTATAAACTATCATGAAATCATAATTAGAAAAGGTAAAAGTCAGAAATTCTTAAAAGAACATCAATTATTTCATTTGTGTACTTCTTTTTATCACTAAGGTTTAATTCTGTGATTCTGGCTTTTGGTGTCTCTCATAATCAAAGAATATAAACTCTCTATACTATTTATAGAAGCTTCTCCTTTGGATCCCTGGATATTTAAATTAATACAAAGACACATATGTGCCAACAAAACATTCTATGTCCTTTGTTCTAAAGCTTTTGCAAAATAAAGGCAGAATAAAAGCACATGTTTTCTCTTAGAAGCAGTGTGAAAGCCATTACCAGTAGCAAAACACATGCACTAGATTCAAACACCCCATATGTAAAATAAGCAGAGCAATATATCCAAACAAAAATGAACTGGAACTTTCACTAAGCATAAATGCTTTGGAGGAGAAGGGTGAATGTTGTTTAAATTTACCTATAAGTGTTAGGGAACAGGAATCAGCTTCCCATTCCACAAATTCTAGCCTATAGGTTAAATTTTCCTTGCCATTTTCCACTTATCACTTCTCATCTCCAGAACAATTTTGTTGATATAATCACTGTATACAAGAATATATTTTGTTAAAAATCTAATCAAATCATATATATGTGTGTATGTATATGTATATACCCCCCCACACACATAAAATTTAGATGGTGCTTGCATTAAATTCAAAAAAGGAAATGATTAACAGAAAAGAAAAACTTCAAGACTACCTTAAAAAAAAATGTCTGCACATGTCCCTGAGTAACACATATAACCCATAAGTATTCATAAAGCAGAAATATTTCCTGGATAATATGTAATGAAGTAGATGGTAAAACAACCTTATTATCATTCATTTGTATGGCTCTAAAAGAAGATTCATTTGAGTGGGAGAAAAAAACCTGCGAGACAGTGAATTGCACTTCAGAAGGTAGAAGTGAGAGAAATAATGATTGTTAATTTTTTCCTTTGGTTTTTAAAAACTTATCCCTTTTCTAGAGTTCTAAGGCCACATAAACCAAGGTTTCACCAATAGATTCTCAAGTGACAATTTATCTAATCAGCATGGCAATCACAGAAAGATCCCATGTTTACTGATTGCACTAATCAAAAATCACTTTCAAATGCAGTTAATTGACAAGTTTACTGACCATAATGAAAGTAAGTCACCTATCAGGTTCTCTGCCTGCAGAAATGAATTGCTTTATTCATACTGAGTACTCAGGGATGCACTTGACACCAACAAGTCATCAGTACTGGGACAATTGCTCATCAGCCAAAAACTGACACATTAAAAACAAATCAAAGACTAACAATAAGCAACACCATCAACAGACACTTGATAAAGAGCTGGCAGTTGGATCAAATGCTCTGGAATGCAATTTTACGTTATATGAAAAAAATAGTTATGACATTAAAGCTGATTAGATTTCAATTTTTTCCAAAACTATGTCTGACAAAATTTTAAAGTTCAAAAATGTAGGGCCAGGAGTTTGGCCTAGTGGTAAGAGTGCTTGCCTAGCATGCAGGAAGACCTGGGTTCCATTCCTCGGTACCATATTACCCGCCCACACCCTGCCAAAAAAAAAAAGGTGCCAGTGGCTCATGTCTATAATCCTAGCTACACAGCAGTAGAGATCTAAAAAAATGGGGCTCAAAGCCAACTGGGGCAGAAAAGTCTATCAGAGTTTCATCTCAGATTAACTATTTAAAAAAAGTAGAAGTGGGGGCCGGGAGTTTGGCCTAGTGGTTAAAGTGCTTGCCTAGCATGCATGAAGACCCGGGTTCGATTCCTCGGTACCACATACATAGAAAAAAAGCCAGAAGTGGTGCTGAGGCTCAAGTGGTAGAGCTCTAGCCTTGAGAAAGTCCAAGGACACTGCTCAGGCCCTGAGCTCAAGCAAAAAAAAAAAAAAAAGTAGAAGTGGAACAGTGACTCAAATGGTAGAGTATTAGCCTTGAGCCAAAAAGTTCAGGGACAGCACCCAATCCCTGAGTTTAAGCCCCAGAACCAGCCCCCCCCCCCAAAAAAAAAGGTTAACATGTTAACATGTATACACTGTATCAACTATGGTAAGAGGGCAACTGGGAAGTGATAAGGATTAGAAATTCATTCAAGTACTTTATTACAGTAATACAAAGTGAATGATTAATACCTATGAGATGTAACATGAACATGTGCTTTCTCCATTGCTATTAAATGTCTTTTTCCATGTTGTTGAATGTGCACTCAATGCAACAATCCCAGGATTCTGCACCTTTTTTTTTTTTCTTTTTGGGCCAGTCCTGGGCTTGAGCTCAGGGCCTGAGCATTGTCCTTGGACTTTCTCAAGGCTAGAGCTCTACCACTTGAGCCTCAGCAACATTTCCAGCTTTTTTCTATGTATGTGGTACTGAAGAATCGAACCAGCGTCTTCGTGCATGCTAGGCAAGCACTCAACTCTACCACTATGCCAAACTTCCGGCCCTAACCTCAGGATTCATCTTGAGAGCTACTATCTAAACTATATCTTAATTCCTTTGCCCACCGGGAAACAGTAATACCATTATAGACTGCAGTAAATGGCAAAGAACCCTAAGGAAAAGAGAACTTTTTTTTTTTTTTTGCCAGTCCTGGGCTTGAGCTCAGGGTCTGAGCACTGTCCTTGGACTTTCTCAAGGCTAGATCTCTACCACTTGAGCCTCAGCACCACTTCTGGCTTTTTTCTAGGTATGTGGTACCGAGGAATCGAACCCGGGTCTTCATGCATGCTAGGCAAGCACTTTAACCACTAGGCCAAACTCCCGGCCCGAGAACTTATTTTTTAAAAAAGTATAAACAGTATTCAAACTAACCTGGGTAAACAAAGGAACTCAACACTTTCAAAAGAAGTACAAATGGCCAGAAGTACAAATGGCCAATAAATACATGAGGAAATGCTCAACGGCCTTGGCCATAAAGGAATGCAAATCAAAGCAACACTGAGATTTTCATCACATTCCAGTCAGCATGGTCTTCATCAAGAACACAAACAGCAACAAATACTGGAGAAGTTGTGGAGAAAAAGAAACCCTCAGACACTTCTGGCAGGAATGTAAACTAGTGAATGCACTAGAGAAATCAGAACGGTGGTTCCTCAAAACAAAACAAAAACAAAACAACCTTAAAAAGAGTTATCCTGTAATTCAGCAATAGCACTCTTAAGCACTTCTGCACATCCAAGAATTCAATGCAGCACAGTTCCCAATAGCCAAGCTAAGAAAAAAATCAGATGAATGAATTAAGAAAATGTGATATACATGCAGAATGGGGTATTATTCAGCTACAAAGAAAAATGAAATTACATTGCTTTCAAGGAAATGGATGGATATGGAGACCATCACATTAAGCAAAATAAGCCAGGCTGAGGACTAAGATCACATATTTTCTCTTATATGTGGTTGCTGTACTTATTGTATATATAATTATACTTACATATACATTATATACTATATATGTGTATGTAATCTGATTAAAGTACAATATATACATGTGTGAAATAGCATGGTATGCTTCTCTGAATAATTAACATGTACTTTAAAAAAAGGAAACTTCTTAGACTGGATTAGGAAAGTCAGAGCAAGATATGCTGTTTATGTATACATGGATATATCAAAACCCCCTTTGTAGAATTAATTGATACTAATAAAATTAATTTAAAAGTTACCATGGATATGGTTTTCACTACTACTGGTAAAATTTCAAACCACAGACAGCTAGTTCACAGTGTTTAAACTCTCCTGTTATATGTAGTATAACATGAAATAGATACATGGAAAAATTCAGAAATGTTACCTGTTAAATCGTACAAGAAAAGTAGCTATCTAGTTACTGCATCATGAATATTCCCATGGGCTTTCTGTGCTTCATTAAACAGAATAAAACTGAAGCTCATAGTTTTTATAATAGTATCTCATAATATTATATTCAATGCCATTAAGCCATACAATATAGCAGTCAACAGAGAGCATACATTGAAAAGAGGGTCCTGAGAAAACAAGACCTCAGAGTGTCAGCTATCAGCAAACAATGAGCTAGAGCTAGAGGCCTGAGTTCAAGCCACAGACTATTTAAATATTCTATAAATACTGTAAATATTATACAATGTTGTAAATATAGTATCTTGAATAAAATATTCAAATGACAGCAGTTATCTTCTGTATCTGACTTTTCTCTTCAAATATCTGCACTAAAGGAATAAATGCCAATGAACTCCATATACTTCTTTCTGCATAAGTTAACTTGGAAACAGGTTAGTCAGTAAAGATAAAAAAGCTAGTTGACCTCAATTAACTATGTACAGACAAGACAAAAAAATTATTTGATTATTCATATGGTATTCTTTTATGATTCTTATAGCTTAGACATTTTTAAAGCCCATTGATAAATAAAACTTCTTAGCAATGAGGATTAGAAACGTGTACTGTGATATTTAATTTTTAACACAAAGTAAACACTTACTTGACATAAGTTTTGGGATCTGGGCTTGTCCTCTCAGCAGCGGCCTGTATAAGTTTCCCTGGTAAGTCCCAGGTGGTGGTGCAGCATTGCTGTACATGCCAGTCCCTGAGCCTCTTGGCATGACATGGCTGTAAAAGAATCCCCCATACAAGAAAAAAAGTATAGAGAAATATAACACATATACAGAGATACATTTATTACATCAAGCTGACATAAATTACACAAATGCTAGTAGCTACTTCTTTACTATTACTTATGGTTAATAGAAATACTCAAAAGGTTTCTCATTAAAATCCAAAGTGCACACAATGAAAATGGTGATTAGCAAGTCTTCTACTTGTCAACACAGGATTCTTAACTGATGAGTCTTGACATTATCTAATTATTCATATAAAACAATTAGTAATTTTCCCACATATAACAGTTTCTTCAGGAACCCCTCCTGTCCTATCCTTATATATATTACTTCTCCACTTCTTCCTATTTTCAATGTACTATGTCAAACAGTGCCCTGTGTCCTTTCTCTTCATAGCTATAGACAAACTATGTGGATGCCTCATATTTTAGTAAACCTTTTTTCCTCCTTACATCAGTATTATACATTTCAATGTACTAGAAATATTTAGGCATACAACTGCTCTTGTAAAATGCACTCAGGATGCATTCCAAGAAATAAAAATTTTGATAAAAATTAAGATTATCTTCAGAATAGAATTTTAATTATGTAGAGACCACTCATTGTAGCTTCCCAAAATAGCTAGAATAACATAAAGAGATGTATTTATATTACTCTCTATATACACCATTTTAATTTTACTTATTTTTATTTTTGTGCCATTACTGGGTTTTGAACTCAGGACCTTACACTCTCACTTAGCTTTTTCCACTTGAAGCTGCATACACTTGGGAAAACACTTCCATTTGTTATTGTTCTTAAGAATGAAGAATTCTTGGGGCTGGGAGTTTAGCCTAGTGGTACAGTGCTTGCCTAGCATGTTCAAAGACCCGGGTTCGATTCCTCAGTATCACATACATAAAAAAAGCCAGAAATGGTGCTGTGGCACAAGTGGTAGAACGCTAGCCTTGAGAAATCCCATGGACAGTGCCCAGGTCTCGAGTTCAAGGCCCAGGACTGGCCAAAAAAAAAAAAAAAAAGAATGAAGACTTCTCAAAACAGTCGCAGACAGTGGCAGCTAACATTTACAAAGTGTTTAGGAACTACCTGAAGTGCTGGCAGACATTATAAAAGCTCCATGATGTGGATATAAAGTATTTTCTGCACCCTATACATAAGGAAATTGCTGTGTAAAGTGGTTCAGAATGTTACAAATACATTAAGTGGCAGAAAAACCAGCCCTTACTATTCACTACATAAATTATGTGCTGATGGTAACTTTCTGTCCAAATCACTTTTGGAAACACCTGTTTTAAAGTCTCCTCTCTATATACATAATCTCTACAACTAGGAAAACAACAATTCAGAAGCCACAAGCCCAAAAGATAAAAATCAGAAATTTACAAAAGAGGAAATATAAACCAGTACACATATTACCTCCACAAACAAGGAAATGCTACTACAAGCAACAATGAGCTAGTTATAAAGCAGGGGGGTAAACAAAGATGTAGAACTGTTGACTGTACTAATGCACTAGTTCAAAAAAGCAAAATATATAAGAATTAGGAATCAATAACTCACCCCAAAGTCCTATATAAGAAATAGAAATCAAGCCAGGTGTGGTTGCTCACCTGTAATCCTAGCTACTCAGGAGGCTGAGATATGAGGATCAAGGTTCAAAGCCAGCCCAGAGAAAAAAGGACCTGAGATTCTTATTTCCAATTAACCTCTAGAAAACTGGGAAGTGGCTTGGCTCAAAGGTACAGCAGTAGTCTTGAGCTGAAGAGTTCAAGCCTCATGACCCACCCACAAAAAAAAAAAAAAAAAAAAACAAGAAAAAGAAAAAGAAAGAAAGAAAGAAAATAAAAAAAGGAAAAAAAGAAATAGGAATCAATAACTCACCCCAAAGTCCTAAAAGCTGCTTGATCCAGGTGTACAGGTCGACGGTCCCGGTTAAAGCCAAGTTGGGGCTTCCATTGCCGTCCATTGCTAGATTTTTCCCAGTCACCAGGTTTCAGTACTGCTGCTGGCTTTCTGAGCATTTGAAAATATGGTATTTAGTTATAGGGATGAACATCATTTGTATAAAATAAATGTAGGTAGTTTAGTGATATTACCTTGCTCCTGGAAGCATGACCGCCTTAAAAATGTAATCTTCAGCAAATTGTGGGTCTTTAAAATTAATACTGCGAAAGAACAATAAACTTTTCAGGATTTTATGGTATATTAGCCTGGCTTTAATTATCAACAAAACTGGACAATTTCTAATATTTTAACAAAAATAACAAATTCAAAAGCACCTAAATCATTTGGCTAATGATTTTGCAAATTGGCTAGCTTCCACACTGATTCTGAATACGAAATGTTCCTATACATGATGCTCGTAAGAAATATTACGTTCTGTCTGTGAATGATCAAACAATGGGCACTGCCCCCCCATTTTCAAATTATTATTAGGAAATTGTAAAAAGGAATTACAATTCCTAAGTCAGGTTATAAGTACAATGCTTCTTGGTCAATGTCATACCCTGCTTTGTTTTGCCCCATTTCTTCTTCCATTTTTACCCTCAAGTTCAATTATATATATATATATATATATAATATAAATGTAATATAATGACTACATTTGCCAACCCTTCCTACCTTCTATTCCTGTGCCCTCTGCAGCTGTCCCCGCAATGTTTCTACTTCCCTGGTATTCATTTTGATAAGCAGTACATTAGTTGTCCTGAACAGTTATATCTTTGGATTCCTCCCTTCAGTACATACTCCTTTAGTTGTGTATAAATGCATCAGGCCCTATATATATTACCATACATAGTTGTATTTTAGATCTACTTTCCACCTATGAAAGAAAATATGGGTCTCAAACTGGCTTATTTCACATAATTTTTTTTCTAGGTCCCTCGATTTCCCTGCAGTGACATATTCTTACAGATGAGTAAAATTCCATTGAATATAAGTACCGCATTTTCTTGATTCACTCATTGTGTGTAGGTACTTCTCCAACTCTTTAAGAAATTTCACTATGACACTAGATAGGTAAAAGAAGCTTACAACAACAAAACCGAAAAATACAAACTATATACGAGCAGCTAAGAAACCTATTAGGAAAAACAGTAACAACAACATTAAAACCCCAAAGAAGCTCCCAGCTGGAACTCTGCACCTTGCTTTCCTAACATACATTTTAAAAACAAGGAACTATTTGAAAACTGTACAAATGCCTGATTTTCAAAGGTGTGCACTCAGAATTGGAGTATAAGCTGGGCTAAACTTCCTTTCTGGAATGGTGAATGGTGATAGTGATACAAATGTACGTTAATCTATCCCAAAAGTTGCTAGGATAAATACACATGTCTTTCTGACCCAGTAATACTTTTAGTTATGTATCAGACTTGTGCTAAAAGATGATGATAACATCTTTATTCATAATGCTCAAAGATTATATAATCTAAGTATATGAATAACTGTGGGGTGCCTATAACATATCAGGACATGCATTGGCAAACACATTCTGATTAAGAAAAGATTCTACATTCCCCCTATAGAAATGGAAATAAAACCTGTCTGGTAAGAGTGTAAGGAAGTAGAAAATAGGCACACAAGAGATGCCAAGTCACAGAATGTATGTGCATGTGGCCTTCTGGGTACCTCATCTCTTTGTCAGATGGGAACTTTTCCACTGGGGGACCAAAAAACCAAAGCAAAGCAACTTATAAGGCTATAGTTTAAGGTAGAACAGGATTGGCAATAAGATAGGAACAAAGATACTACTGGTTACAAAAATATCTAAAGGAGGCTCCAGTGGCTCAGTTGCATAGGCAACTGAGATCCGGAGATGAAGTTTCCAAGAAAGCTTGGATAGACACATGCCTGAGACACTCATCTTTAGTTAACTAGAAAAAGCTGGAAGCAGAGTTGTGGCTTAAATGCTAAGAGTGGTAGCCAAACAACAGCATGAAGCACTGAGTTGGATGCTCTGAGTTCAAGCTACAATATGGGGGACAAGAGAATCCAAACTATTTTCAAAGGGGTTTAGAACTCTCTGACACCATAAGCAAAATAAATCCTCTCAATTTCTTGGGCTTCATGCATGCTAGGCAAGCACTCTACCACTAGGCCCCCTCTCTTAAGTTCTTAAGTATTTGTTCATAGTGGCACAAAAAATAATGAATATAATATATGCAAAAATTATTAATAAAATACTAGCAAACCAAACTCAATATCATATAGAAAAGATCATATACCAAGACCAAGTAGAACGTAGCCTAGGGAAGCAGGAAGGTTGAATATTCAAAAACCAATAATTATAATTCATTACATTAGGAGATTAAAACCATGATTGACTCAACAGGTAGGGAAAAAAGCATTCAGTATTGTTTCCTATTAAAATCCCTTAATGAATACAAAATTGAGGAAAACTATCTCAACATAAATATACATGAAAAACCACATTAAATATGTCAAATAAGAAAAAGCTTTAGAGAATTTTCTCTAAAATATGGAAAAAACACTTATGACATCAATTTTTACCGATTCTATCAATTTACTACTCAGATTTGGCCATAAAAATTAGGAAGACAGAAAAACAATGAGTTGCTGTTTATCACCAATATCAACTCAAAGTGCATCAGAAACTTCAACATCAGACCTAAAACTTTGAAACTGCTGCAAAAGAGAGTAGGAGATACATTAGGGCTTATAGGCACAGGCAAAAACTTTTTGAGAAGAGTCCCAGGGGTACAGCAGATAAGAGAAACTGTTAGAGCTAATAAAAGCAGTTGCAATTACAAAAATGAATTCTTAAGAAAATAGTATTCTTACACTTAAGACTCTCCGAGCAGAGGATTACAATAGCACAAAACCTAGATACATAAATAAGGCCAGAAAAGGATGAGGCTAAATGAAAGGATATCCAGGATAGGGAAACAGGAGCTTTATCTTGTGTGATTGTTGTTCTTAACATACTATATTATTTTTCTTCTCTTTTGTTGTTCTTTGGTTAATCTCACATTGTTACAGTATCTGACTTTGTTACTTGGCATACTGTATATATGTTTGTTAATTTGAAATAGGAAAGGGAAGGGAAAAAACAAGATGATTGGGAAGGGATGGGGGAGGGGAAAGGGGAACAAAAACATGAGAAGGGGTATCAATGTGTGAGAATACACCTACTATCTGGTGAATATAACTGTAACCCACCTATACATTACAATAAAAGAAATAGTCTTCTTATTTACCACTGTGAAATGGCTGAAAAGTAAATTTAAAAATCATTCTTCATAATATACTATATACAGCTTTTTAATTTTTTATTTCAGTAGTTTTGGGGTTTGAACTCATGGCCTTGAGCCTGCTAGGCTAGCATTACTTTCTCTACTATTTAATCACGATATACCTCTTAACTTGTTTTTTGCTGTGTGTGTGTGGGGGGGTGGTCTCAGAAGCTTTTCTGTCTAAACTAGCCTAGAACTGCAATCCTTCTCAGTATCTTAAATAGCTAGGACTATAAGCATTAACCACTGGCACCTATCCAATATTTTAAAAGATCTCTAGAAATAAATTAAAGAATTAAAGCAAGGAAGTAAAATATCTCTACAATGAGTTATTTTTTTTAACTGATGAAAGAAATAACAGAAGCCATACAAAAATGGAAAATGCAAAGACAGCCCATGTTCATGGAGTAAAAGAACACTGTTAAAATTTCCATACTTTCACAGGCAATCTACAAGATTAAATGCAATGGTATTCTTCACAGATTGAGAAAAACAATAAATATGGACCCATAAAAGACCCCATGACATAGATAAAGCAATCCTTAGCAAAAACAAGGTGACTGGAAGTACCACAATGCCTAACTTCAAAGCATGGTACAAATCTATAATGATCAAAGCAGTTTGATACTGGGATTAAAAAAGACACAGTAACCAGTCTGGGAGTTTGGCCTAGTGGTAGAGTGCTTGCCTAGCATGCCCAAAGACCCGGGTTCAAAGTAGTGCTATGGCTCAAGTGGTAGAGCTCTAGCCTTGAGAAAAGTCCAAGGACAGACAGTGCTCAGGCCCTGAGTTCAAGCCCCACAACTGGCAATAAAAATAATAATAAAAAAAAGACACAGTAACTAACAGCACAGATTTTTAGAAATCTAGAAATTAATACACATTTATAGCTAATTGATCTTTGGAAAAGGTGCCAAGAATATATACTGGGACGTGTAAAGTCTTCTGCAAATTGAGCTGGGAAAACTATCATTAAAAAGAAAAATTCTCACCATCAACAATGACATCCCTCTCTCACTATTCATTAAAAATCAACTCAAAATGGGCTAAGGGCCCATTTTCTAATTACTGACTGGACAAGGGGATAGATAATATTAAGTATATGAAGGAAACAACAAAATGTAATTAATAATGAACAAATGGTCTAACTAGACAAATCTCAATAGAAGATATATGAATGGCCATTAAATATTTGAAAAATGCTCAGCATCATTACTAATACAAATTAAAACTGCAATGAGATATCAAACCACCTAAGACAGAAAAGTTACAAAGGATGTAAAGAAAAGGAACTATTTTGCCTGCCTCTCCTCTCCCCAGATACAGTCTCACTATCCAGACTAGCCTCTAATGTGCAATCTTTAGTTAGCCCCAGCTTCTAGAGTGCTGAGATCATAGGAATGTACTACAGAACTCATAAAGGTTTAGGACTCATTCAAGTTCTAATCAAAAAGATCTAACTGTTCACTGAGTATCATCACTAGAGAACCCCAAGGACCATTACTTGAAGTCTAAATGAATCCTGAATAAGTTATTTTATCTCTTCCCTAACAAAGTATAAAATCAAGTCTGGAGCTATAAGGACTTCAAAGTCAAAGGTGAGAGTAACAGGCTGACTTAATGTAGGTGCTGGGTAGTGAAGAATTCATTAAGCTGGACATGATTTTTTTTTAAAAAAATGGTAAGTACTTTTTTATGTGTATAAAGCAAACTCCGATAGAAAGCTTTGAGCAAACCTAAGAAAAAGAAGGGAGGGAGGAAAGAAAGGACAGAAGTAAGGAAGAATCGGGGAAAAGGGAGCGGGATGAAAGACAGAGAAGGAAGGAACAAAGGGAGGGAGGAAGGGAGGGAGGGAGGGAAGGAGGGAGGGAGGGAGGGTGGGCAGGTAGGCTGACTTTTTTGGTGGTTACATTTACTTTATGAATTATTTGAAGAATCAAGCACTGTGCCACACACCTGTAATCCCAGAGGTAGGGTAGGGAAATCATAGTCCAAAGCTTGCCCTGAGGCAAAATGACCCTATTTGAAATTAACTATAGCCAAAAGGACCGAAGGCACAGTTCAAATGACAGAACTCTTGTCTAGCTAGCAAAAGACACCAAGTTCAAACCTCAGTACTATCAAAAAAGAATTACCCTTAAGAATGTAATTTCAAGGGGTCAGAGTTTGGCCTAATGATAAGAGTGCTTACCTAGCATGCATGAAGACCCAGGTTCAATTCCTCGGTACCACATACATAAAAAAAGCTGGAAATGGTGCTGTGGCTCAAGCGGCAGAGTACTAGCCTTGAGAAAAGCCCAAGAACAGTGCTCAGGCCCTGGGTTCAAGCCCCACAACTAGCAAAAAAAAAAAAAAATGCAATTTCAAGCACTTTTATTTTATACAGTATTATTTTTGTAGAGTGCTGCCACACTTCACAAAGAAAGGAGAAAACTCAATACCAAGTTTCGTTTTTATGCTACCTTTCCCGAATACACTCTGTAATTAATGCTAAATTAGCATACCAATGCAAACTGTTCTTGCAGAGAAATTTTTTATGACTCACACACTTGACATTTTAAAACACTTAAAGAGAGTTTATAAAATTGTAAAATTTTATCAGGAGACACTAACCAGTTCAGTAGCCCACCTAGTACTGTAGGCAGTGGGAGTTAAACCCTCCATGGTATTACTTAGCCATTAAGTCGAGGGCTGCTAGCTTGCATTTCGCTTTCTTCAAGCTTTTGATTTCTGCTTAATTGCCTTACTAATACTGCAATAGTTATGTTTAAAAATTAATCTTGAAATGTAGTGTAGTCAAACTGACATAGTGAACTGAAACCCACTGTGTACAATGGAAGGTAACAATAAGTAAAAATGAATTTTAAA
The DNA here is from genome assembly GCF_031878675.1 of Megascapheus bottae. Lineage (NCBI taxonomy): Eukaryota > Metazoa > Chordata > Mammalia > Rodentia > Geomyidae > Megascapheus > Megascapheus bottae. The sequence continues at coordinate 13,308,737 of NC_143526.1, forward strand.
AATTCATCTTGACACATATCTACATGAAAAGAAAAACCTTCTGGAAGAGATAAAATGTTCTATTCTTTGCCTGATTTACCAAAGGGGAACAGGGGTGTTTGGTAAACACTGCTGTGAAGGGAAGAAGAGTTCTTACAAAAATGTGTCAAGCATTGGATCCAAAATTATAAATATTGAACATTTACATATGATGCTCTGCTAGGTTCTGTGAGAGAAATACAAAAAAAAAATCCAAAAGTAATACTGTTGAAAATAATAGACATAAACATATAAATTCTATGGGTTTCCTTTTATTTGTTGTTTGTTATTGCTTTCGACATTTTGTGACTTTTTTAGTTTTTGTCAAACAGGTTTCACTATATAGCCAGCTGCCCTTGAATCATCTTTCTCCTAAGTGCTAGGATTACAACTGTGTGTCACCATGTTGACATATATACTCCGCTTTGAAAGAAAATTAAAAAAAAACAAAGACGGGTAGACTACAGGCAGGCAGAAAAAAAGGCCCCCCCAAAGGAATGATAGAAAGACTGGGGTCAAAGGGACATTGAAGAGACCACCAACATGGTGAAAAGGTTTTACTCTTGAGGAATAGGAGATTTAGGTACAGAACTATACATATGCCAAATTATGATTGGCCTTGAAAATGCAAAATTGTATCTATGTAATGTGCACACATATCTTCCAAATGAACAAGACTCTAATATGTTGACTGTGCTAAGAAGATAACTTTTCTAGAGTCTAAAAAATCATATGTAGAAGGGCTTATGTTTATAGTTAACAAAAAATTACAAGGGAAAAAATTCTAGGTTTAAACAAATTACAGTGTGGAAAATGAGTGAGAAAAATTAAGGGAAGCAGCTCATATTTATTCAGAGTTAATCCACTATTATGTTGAATGCTTTACTGAAATCAAAGTTGAAAGAAAATAAAAAGTGCCCCCTATCACACGTGATTGACTACTCTACTGTTCCTTTTATGTTTTCTCAACATTCCAAACAAGACCAAATATGATGGGACTAATCAAACTATAAATTCAACTTAAGGAAATATTTTTTCAACTACAGAAGAGGACACTGGATGCAGCTAAATAGAGAGAAAGGGAAAAAATGGCAGGCAGGAAGAACAGTATTAACTGATTTTTATATATAAAACAAATACTGGATGCACAATAAGCCCTTAAACAAACACAAAATACTATAGTAAGTGAATCGTGGCATCCAGTTCCCCCCCAGAGAAAACACTGAAAATTACCTTACCATAAGGTAAAAGTTAACTTTGATTTTTCAGAAATCTTTTGGAAAATAACAAAAAAAAATGCTTTTAAAGTTAGTTTTCTACATACACCTGAATATACCCAGAGATCTGGGGTTTGTTTTAAACTTAATAAACGAAGTGAGTACTAACTACTAAAGGCTACTTCAGGCTCAGAAGTAACATCTGCAACAGCTAAACAGACTCCAAGCTTGCTCAGTCTTTAAATTGGTTGTGAGCAAATCTCTGTGTACTAATCACAAAGCTAAGTAGAATTAACTATTTCTAGAGAACTAGGCAGTAAGACACAGAAGAACTGAGAAGCGCAAGCAAAAATGTGACAACCAAAAAGAGAACTGGTGGAATTAATGGGCTGAAGCATCAATGTGAGCCAGAGACCCCACAGGTTAATACACACTGTCCACACTGAATTTGTCAGAGCCAGATTGTTTGGGATGGGCTTAGCAGCATGGCTTTTAAGTCTGTACTCTACCCTTAACAACAGAGCACAAAGAAAAAGTACCATGACAAATTATCTCTAAAAGTTAAACAAAAAATTGCATGCAAAGATAAATGAAATCAGCTAATCTAGAAGGCCTTCCCAATGCATAATAGTTTTAAGTAAACCATTCTAAAATGACAGCTACTACATAAATCTATTAACTATAACATATATATGCATGTATATGTTTGTATTTCAGTAATATATGTGCTTACATTACATAAGAAACTGAAGTAAAATCTAAACTATTTTCTGGGAGAAAAAGAAATAATAAAAATGGATGGGAAAGAAAAGGAAGGCTCAAGGAAAGCAGGATTTAACCAATTCTTCAATTCCTAATATGCGTTTGTTTTAAGACTTGCCTAAAAAGTGGAAAATAAATCTTGGCATCAAGTCTAGTAATTAAGTCATAGGAGTTTGTATTGATTTTTTTTTAAGCCGTTAAAACTTTCAGAATTCCATTCAATCCCATTTCTATTTTTAAACTTTGCAGAGACACAATTACAAAAAATAGTCTGTTATAATTCAGTGAAGCAGTATAAGCCACTAGGGTATAGAGATCTGTTTGTTCCTTAGATGGTAAACTACTACAAACTCCTACTTTCTACCTCCCACTTTTCTAATCCAGGAAGAATTAAAGGTTGTCAAGGGAAACCAGAAAACAGATAAGCATGCTTGTTAACTCAGTAGCCTTAACAATATACATAATTTAAAGTCAAGAGGTTCTGCTCTGAGGTCTGCAACCCAGGGACTCTCAAAGCACTGGTAGATTAACAGCTGCTATTTCCTTGTAAACCAAAGATTAAAAAGCAAAAAACAAAAACAAAAACAAAAACTACTCGTAAGTTCTGAGCTGTTTCCTAAACAAATGCTATGATTTTGGAAAACTTACCTTATTGCTGTATTCTGTGTCAGATCACGCAACATGGGAACAGGAGAACATACAATTCTAAAGAGAAATGAGAAGCGCCATCTGTCTGTAAATTCTAACCTTTCAGATAAGTGGAAATAAATGTTGCTACAGTAGGCTTCAGTGCAATGCACTAACAAAACCCTATCTGTAAAACATGAAGCTGTCCTTGTTTACCATCTCATAAACTAAAAACAATTATGATAAAGGACTTGTTCAGAATTTATATTTTTTAAAATCTCCCTACAAACTCAAATGGGGAGGAAATGGTTTAACCAGTATCAAACAGGTAACTCAAAAGTAAAAACTGCCAAATGGTTAATCATTAACCATAAGATATTTTAACACCATGAGCCATCAGGGATATGGAACTGTATACTACGAAATGCCAATAAGTACCCAGCAAATTGATTTACATAAAAGGGATGAAGATACATACACTCTATGATTAGCAATTTGATAAGTAGTTGAATGAGCAGTTCTCAAACTCTGGCCTCTGAACTTTTTATATTCTTAAAAATGATGTAGGATAAGGGTGAGTAACAGAGGGGATGAGGTTGATAGGGTATATTGTGCACAATGAAACTTGTAATAAATACTAACAAAAATCTAATAAATACTAACAAAAATCCTTAAAAAAATCAAAAATTACAAACTATTAAAATATTATAAAAGTGCCAAGATCTTTAGTCTGTATTAACTAAATCTCGCAGTATTTTCCTATTAAAAATTAAAGCTGGGCCGGGAGTTTGGCCTAGTGGTAGCGTGCTTGCCCAGCATGCATGAAGACCCGGGTTTGATTCCTGGGTACCACATACATAGAAAAAAGCTGGAAATGGTGCTGAGGCTCAAGTGGTAGAGCTCTAGCCTTGAGAAAGTCCAAGGACAGTGCTCAGGCCCTGAGCTCACGCCCAGGACTGGCAAAAAAAAAAAAAAAAAAAAAATTAAAGCTAAGAAAAATTTAGCTAGGTACCCAATGATTCATGCTTATAATCCTAGCTACTCAAGAAGCTGAGATCTGAGACTCAAGTTTGGAGCCAGCTTGGGCAGAAAAGTTTGAGGCACTCACACTTTTACAATTAACTGCCAGAAGTGGAGCTGTGGCTCAAGTGGTACTAACCTTGAGGACAGTAACCAAGCCCTGAGTGCAAGTCCCCATATTAGAACAAAACTGAAACTAAATTACAAGCAAAGTTTTATTTAACACAAAAATGTAATTTTAACTAAAAAATAGCTGTATTTTACCAAGAAAAAAGGGTTAAAATGTGTCACTGCTTTACATGTTTTATGGTTTATGTATTTGTGATAGTACTGAGGCCTGAATTCAAGGGCCTTGTGGTTTTACTTGACTTTTTTAATCAAGTTGGTGCTCTACCACTTGAGCCACACCTCCATTTCCCTGTTTTACATTTTTGAAAATCAAACTATCTAGTTGACTTAGTATATATATATGTAAACTAGTGTTTCTTCTCTGCTTTTTTTTTTTGTTTTCTTTTTGGTGTCATCCAGTCAGGGTCTGTGAACTGTCTCAGCACCCCTTTTTTTTAAATTTAAGTTTTTCAGATAGTTGAAGATAAGAGATTTTCTTGCCCAGGTTGGCTTTGAACCATGACTCTTTGAGGAACCAGGCATGAGCCACTGGTGTCCAGCTTCTCTATTAATTAACTTCACCTCTTAAGGTATCATCCTTTTTTTTTCTGGTCAGTCATGGGGCTTGAACTCTGGGCCTGGGCGATGTCCCTGAGCTCTTCAGCTCAAGGCTACCTCCCTACCCCTTGAGCCACAGCGCCACTTCCGGTTTTCTAGAGGTTAATTGTGGATAAGAGTCTCATGGGCTTTAATGCCCGGGCTGGCTTTGAACCACGATCCTCAGATCTCAGCCTCCTGAGTAGCTAGGATTATAGCACAAACCACCAGGTCCAGCTATCATACTATTTTTAATCTCTAAAAATGTACACATAAGAACGGAGAAAAGCAAGTAGTACCATGACATTAATATTATTATGAAAACAGCTGTGATCTCTGGGTGCCCTGACGATTATCAGGCACTCTCAAAGATTGCCACGTAAGCTAACATAGCTACTAAATACTCAAGAACTAGACTTTGAATCCACACCTTTTTGTAGTTCACTATGGCTATGTTTTGTTTTAAATATGATCTTCCTGCAGTTACTAGAAAATATACATTAGAAAAATGAAAAAGTGCTGATTAAAATTCCTTCTAATCATTTTAATTATGTACAAATGAATGCTTACTGATCTGGAAGAACAGCTTCTTCATCCAAAGAAAACTTTCCTTGAATCCCATGACACAGTTCAGGTGGTACATCTACTGGCTGTGGGAAAATGCATTGTTGACTATATGCCAAATGAATGGGAAGTGGGGATGAAAGCAGGTACTGGTTCACTAAATTTCAAAGGAGTATTATTCTAAAGAGACTAACGGTAGAAATAACCAGTTATCAACAGATAACTGGATAAACAAATTGTGGTATTTACATATCAACAATTTTTATTCAGCCATAAAAAGAAATGCCATGTTTGTGCATGCTACACCACAGATGAATCTTAAAAAATAAGTGAAATAAATCAGATAGACATAGAAGTACAAATATTGTTTGATTTCATTTAAATATGGTACCAAGAAAAGATAACTTCTAACGAAGAAGGTAGTAGAAAGGTTACTAGTGGCTAAAAGACAGTAATTAGAATAGTGGAATAGGTGAAATATGCTTTTACTTTTATTTATTTATTTTCTTGCCCATCTAGGGGTTTGAACTCAGTGCCTGATGTTGTCCCTGAGCTTCTTTGTGCTCAAGGCTAGCACTCTACCACTGGAGCCAGAGTGCTTCTTGTTTTCTCTGATTAACAGTTTAGATAATGAGTCTCACAAACTTTTATGCCCAGACTAGCTTTGAACCACAATCCTCAGATCTCAGTCTCCTGCATAACTAGGGTTACAAATGTGAAACACCAGTACCCCGTAAGGGAGATATGCTGTAATATTACTTACTGGCTGAAGAATTTCTGTATGAGTAGATTACATGGTTCTGTAATAATATCATAAATTCACTTCAAATAACAGAATTCTACTAAAAGTTTTAAAAAATGAGTTCTTAATATATTTTTTTTAGCACATTATATACAATACCTCTGAGGAACCTGTCTGGTACAGCTCTGAAATAAAGTCGTGAAGTGGGTGATGTTTCCCCACAAACAAGACATCACCTCCCAGGCTGTTTCTTCTGTCTGAGGATAGAATAAGAAAAAGATTAATACCACACATCAAGCCAATTGTATTTCTTAGACATCTATTGGATATGGAAGATTCTTTTTTTTTTTTGGAGAGTGCTGGTCCCGGGCTTGAACTGAGGGCCTGGGCATTGGACACTTTTCAGGGCTATCTAGTGCTCTGCGATTTGAGCCACAGTACCACTTCTAGCTTTTTCTGTGTATGTGGTACTGAGGACTCGAACCCAAGGCTTCATGCATGCTAGGCAAGCACTCTACCACTAGGCTATACTCTCAAGTTGTCCAATTCATAAAGTGTTCAATTATGTGGTATTAGAAATATGTAAGTATTCCTGAGGAAATACAAACTATCATCCAGTGATAAGGATTATTCTACACATAACTGATAGTTTCTTACAATTACTAAATAAAATTTTCAGCAAAAATCAGCTTTACAATTTCCTTCCCCACCTAATATATATTTATATTGTCAGAATTAATTATAAAATCCCATTTATTTTGGAAGTTATGTTTCAAGTCAGTATTCTAAAGGCAAATGGCTTGTTTCATCTTAATGCTTCAAGTAAAGCTATTATTAGGCAGACAATGATGGGGGAAAGGCAAATTGAGTAAATTAGTAGTATCTTCCCAACAGATAAGAGCTTTGTGTGCAAACTATCATGTAAGAATGGATTAGAACCAAGGATATTCCTGTTACATTTAAAAACATTTTAAATAATTCAACTACTACTCAATTTATATATGATTAATAAAAGTTAATATATATCAGAAAAAGAAAAATTAATGATTTATACCTCCATGGGAAATCTGACATATGGGGGAAATTTTTTGCATGTGTGTACTGGTATTGGGGCTTGAATTCAGGGCCAATGTGCTCTCTTTTAGCTTGTTCACTCAAAGCTGGCCTTCCACTAGTTGAACCACAGATGCACTTCTGGCCTTTTGCTAGCTAACTGAAGATAAGAGTTTCAGACATGTTCCTGCCCAGCTGGCTTCAATAGTGTAGATCCTCAGATCTCAGTCTTTTGAATAGCTATGATTACCACCAGCATGCATCTCTGGGTACTTTGTAAAAATGTTTGATTTTATACAAAAATGTAAAGTCTATATTACACAGACAGCTCTGAACAAGTAGCAGTGTAACTCTTACTCTCTTCTGGAGTGAGATCTGGGTACACCTCTTCTAAGGCAGCACGCAGCCTTCGCTCATCCACAAATGGTAGCAGAGCAACACCTGGGGAGACCAACCAACACAAATCACTCCATAAGCATCTCATTCCAACTTACATTGGTCTACATAGGCATATTTTCTAGATTATCAAGGCACTCTGGAACTCAACTCCATTTCCTAATTTAGCCAAAACACAGATTCAACTATTTTGTATGTAGTAGCAGAATTCACATTTCTCATACTTCATATGGCTCATTTTGGTTTCTGAGTCTCTTCAATAGAACAGTTGAGTGAAAAGAACAAGTAGACACCTGAATAGCAATCTACGTTCTCTCCTTACTTGTTAAGATGCTTTCAAGCCAACTAATCTTCTGAGTGTTTGACTGGATGTGTGCTTTTGTGATAGCTGGTTTTCTTTTTTGAAAAATGAGAGTAATTCAAATAAATACTCAAATTCTACTCAACTATACTCTATGAAAGATGACTTCTAGACCTAAAATTCCACAGTTTATTCTATTTATATTTTAAAGCCAATCAAGTAGTTGACATAGAAAAGCTAAGAGACTTCCTGTAGGGAAGACTTCCTGTAGGGAACAGAATAGGAAGAGGCTGTTCATACAGAGGCTGAAAATGATCAACAATATGTTACAATTAAGAACATTACTTTAAGATCCTATCATTATCAGAGAAGCTTATCACTAATGCAACATCTATTACTAGAAAAACAAGTTATCTAGACATTGCTCTTATATAGCAAAAGTGTAGTCTGGCTAAGTAAAACTGGTAAACAATAAAGATAAATGCTAAGCAGAGTTAAATAATTTGACATTACCTCATTTAGTTCTCTTAATCACCCCAAGACAACCCACATAGGGGTTATGTTCAAGTAAGAAGTCCTTCAAATGTGAGCTGTAGAGTCATCAAGACTCTTTGGGCTCAGAATCTGAGCCTGCCAATATATGACTATGATAAAAATTACTTATATTCTCTATTTGTAAAATATATAGCAATTACTGTACTATATACACTACACAAAAATTTTTTTTTTTTGCCAGTCCTGGGCTTGAGCTCAGGGTGTGAGCACCGTCCTTGGACTTTCTCAAGGCTGGAGCTCTACCACTTGAGCCTCAGCACCACTTCTGGCTTTTTTTTCTATGTATGTGGTACTGAGGAATCAAACCCAGGTCTTCATGCATGCTAGGCAAGCACTCTACCACTAGGCCAAACTCCCGGCCCCATACTAGACAAATTTTACAAAACCACAATATTGCTGTTTATGTATAATGTTGGTAAATACATACATTCAAAAACATAAAAAAGTATTGAGCAATATTTTATCTTCCTATAATTGCAAGAGATATTCAACATAGGCATGAACTAATTACTATAATTACCATTACTTCTTCTAAGTTGTAAAACTATGTATGGAATAACTATTTCCTAATAGTATTTGATTTTACCTAAAAAAAAAATTCTCTTGCCAGGGACCTTTGGTGAAAATATTAATATAGTAATTATACACTGCAAAAATATTAAAGGTGAAAACTTAAACCTATCCAGAAATGTATATGACTCTCAGGGGACCACCAAATAGACACAACAAGAATAAAACAGGAAGATAGAATTTTAAACATCATTTACTAAAACTTCAATAATTAAAGCAGTATAGTTCGGGTATGAAGATGACACATAAACACAATAGAACAGACAGAACAGAAATAAATGCTCATGTATATAATTTCAACATGAATGCTAAGACTATTTAAGATGAAAAGATCTTTTCAATAACTGATGCTGAGAAAACTAGATATTTAGATGAACAATGAAGCTGGATCCTTACATTGCACAAAAACAAAAACTTAGACTGCTTAACAAGCAAAGTTCAAACTCCAGCACCACCTCATCCTCGCCAAAAAAAGCCCCACAAAAATCTCAAAGAGATCAAAGATCTAAATGTAAGAGTGAAACTTAAAATTAAAGACAGAGAGGGGCCGGGAGTTTGGCCTAGTGGTTAAAGTGCTTGCCTAGCATGCATGAAGACCCAGGTTCGATTCCTCGGTACCACATATAGAAAAAAAAGCTGGAAGTGGTGCTGAGGCTCAAGTGGTAGAGCTCTAGCCTTGAGAAAAGTCCAAGGACAGTGCTCAGGCCCTGAGCTCAAGCCCAGGACTGGCCAAAAAAAAAAAAAAAAAAAAAAAATTAAAGACAGAGGAAAGGGGAGAAAGAAAAGGGGAAGGGAGGAAAGAAAACTGGGGTAAGCTTCATGACAGTGGACATGGCAATGATTTCTTGGATATGACATCAAAGACACAGGCAAAATGAGTAGATTTCTTCAATTTAAAAACTTGTGTATCAATGGATATTAAAGCAGGGGGTAAAGACAACACACAGAATAGGAGAAAATATATGCAAATCGTGTATCTATAAAGGTATTACTATTTAGATTAAATGAAGAACTGCTACAGGCTGTGGATATAGCAGTAATGGCACACTTGCTTAGCATATGTGAGGTCCTAGATTCAATTGCTAGCACTCACACAGACACACAAACAAATCAACTTCTGCCATGCAACAACTAAAAATCAAACAACCCAATTAAAAAATGACAAAGAACAATCTCTGAAGATATATGTAAATGGTAAGTACATGAAACTATTCTCAGTATCAGTAATCACTAAGGAAATGCACATAAAACTATCATGTTACAATTTCATAACTATTGGGATGACTATTAAACAGAAAATTACAAATGTGTTGGCAAGGATACTACTTTGTTTTCCATATTGAAAATACGTGTCAGTGATTTAAATGACATAGCCTTCAATAACACAGCTAGCAACTTGTGTGCGTTTATATACTTATTTAATAAATCAAGGCAAGGACTTTTTTCCCCCCAAGTTCTAAGGAAGGGATTCTCTTTTTTTTAAATTGTTGGGTTAATGTATAGGGGTTACAGTTACATTCATCAGGTAGTAGGTGCATTACTTCTCCCACATTGATACCTCTTCTCATGTTTTTGTCCCTGTTTCCCTCCCCCCAGCCTTTAATTGTTTACTTAACAAATATATAAATGCATTTATTCATTTATTCATTAGTATTTTTATTTTACTATTCCTCATTCTTTATGCCTCTTCTCTGTTTTAATCAAAATTATTCCAGAGAGCTCCATCAAAAGGTGAAACTCCAAGCTTTTTACATACAACCAAAACAGGCATACCTTACATAATTCAACCAGTGAGATTTATTCCCATCACTGATGCATTAAGCCTGTATGGTATTAATGCCACTATGCAAACCAAGTCAACTCTGAAATCTCCTAAATAATAATGCTTCAGATTTTAAAATAGTTATGTCCCCCTTCCTCATGATTCTCTTTAAATCATGTTATTGGATGGTATAACCACATTATAGGGAATAGACAACAAAAAAAGTGAAATGGTAGTTCAACAAATGTGTTTATTATCCTGAAAAAAACATGGAGAAAGAACAGGTTAAAATGCAAAAATCTGAAATGACTGCTGAAAGTTATGGAGTGAAACAAAAGCTGGCCTACTGGCTCAGTAGATGGGATATGTATCATGTTTGCCATTCAATTGCTTTGTAATTACAACTGCTTGTAATTCATTTGTTTAGTAATACCTTAAATCTAGTATTAATCTTATACAAATCTATTCCTTTGAGAAATTAAGAAAAAGCAATGGCTAATTCCAAATATTTAAATATGAATTTCAGTACATTTTCCACAAATTTCCATAGGGTAAAAGTAAATTTCCATATGGAAACTAATATGTTTCTTTTTCAAGAACTTTGAAAGGTTATACAAACTACTGATTGAATAGAATAAAACGTCAGAAATTAATTACAAAGGAGACAAAACTAGTAATTACTAAGGTCTTTGAATTCAAATTACTGTTAATCAGAATGTTACTATTAAAACTATTATTAATCAGGTAGGATTACTAATTATAGGTGGGATGAATATACATTTTATGCACAATTCAGAAATTACTCATTTCCTGAATTCATTTTGTATGAAGTAATTCATACTAAACATTTTTGCTAAAGTGTTTAAAGAAAAAAAGAGTGATGTCTAAATTTTACCTTGCCAAGCGTATTTCTTCCCATTCAAATCGATAGCAAAATCTTCAGGGTAGAAGTCAATTATACTTGAATCCTACATTAAGAAGAAAAGTATAAAGAATCAAAACATCAGGCACATCGCTGTTACATGATTTGAGTTTTATTTAATTAATCAATCCTGATGAGGAAATGAGGTAAACATCATTTAAAAATATTAAGGTACAGGATCATTAATTGTAGGCAGAGCAAAGCAAAATTAACAATATTGTTTAAAAGATGAACAGAGGCTAAGTGTAGCAGCTCACAGCTGTAATGTTATCTATGTGGTAAATACAGATGAAAAGGACTATGGTTACCCAGGACAAAAAGTTAACTTCCAATGGAACAAACAAGCCAGGTGTGGTAGAATATGTTTATAATTCCAGGTGTAATTAGGAAGATTTAGGTCAGATCAGGGGAAAAATCGAGATCTTACTTCAAGGAAGGAAGGACAGGGAGGACTAGGGATGAGTTCAAGTAGTAGAGTACCTGCCTAAATATACTTGAAGCCATGAGTTCAAATCCTAGTACTAAAAACTACCTAACAAGTAGGCTTAAAAATTAAAAAAAAAAAAAATTTAGTAGATAAGAACTCAAGGATTTTTTTTAAAAGCATGTAAAAATGTACACAAAAACCTAAATATTTTGTTTCTGTACTTTAAATTTTAAATTATGAGATGCAAAACAATTATTGGCTAATGTAGTCAAATATATGACAAAACTTAGTTATCAATATGTTCAAAATACTAAAACACTCACGGGATCACTCATAAGCTTCCGCCAAGATGGAGGTAGAAAATTACCACTTGCAGCTGGAAAGACTCCCATAAGTTGTTCCAGTGGTTTAAACTGTGTGCGAGATAGAAAAAAGTAAAGGCTCCAAACCATTATCTAGTCCAAAATTCCATCAACTCTAATAAAGCTTACCGGTTTTGTTCCCTTCTCAAAATCAGAAGACATGTCTGCAATACCTTCGAAGTCTGAAGCAAATGGTGCATAATGGAATGGGTAGTACCACTTCCAGGAAGCACAGCCCTACAATCATTAAAAACAGCATGAATAAAAATCTATGTCAATGATAGGCACAATGAAAAAAATACTAGAATATTAACCTGTAATATTCTATTTATAAAAATATCTATGAGTTCTTAAAATTATTTTGACTAAGTCTTAGCTTTGGCTCATTCATATCATTAACTTTAAAATACTTGTAAAACATCTTTAATCATCAGAAGCTTAGCATCAAGTTTATTATACTCACAAACACAATTTGGTGAAGATTTATATTTGATGACTATTCTTTCTAAGTCTAAGCTACCCATCATGAAATAAAACCAAGCGCAAAAGGGTAATTGGAGCTACCAGTAGACTAGTAGTTGAGTATTAGCCAAACATTTCATTTTATGAAGCTTCATTATATTTTCACACAATTTTCTCTTGCCTAAATAAACCTTAAGTGGCCAAGTGTGGTGGCTCACCCCTATAATACTAGCTACACAGAAGGCAGAGACTGGGAGAACTTGACAGTGAGACCCCATCTCAAGCAATAAAAAAAAGCTGGGCATGGTGATACATTTCTCTCATCGCAACTACAAGGCTAGCATCAAAGTAAAATATTACAAAAAATTAAGGCAAAAAGAGTTACCAACTTCAAGTGGTAGAGCATCTGCCTGGAAAACTCAAGACCCTGAGTTTAAACTCCAGTACCAATAAAACCCAACCACACCTGAGTTCTGGTGGCTCATACCTGTAATCCTAGCTACTCAGGAGGCTGAGATATGAGGATCACAGTTGGAAGCCAGCCCAGGCAGGAAAGTCCAAGACACTTATCTCCAATTAAGCACCACAAAGTTGCAAGTGGAGCTGTGGCTCAAGTGGTAGAGCACAAGCCTTGAGCAAAAAGGCTCAGGGACAGGGCCCAGGCCCCAAGTTCAAGCCCCAAGACCTGAACAACAACAACAAAAAGCAAACACAAAAATAACAAAAACAAAAAACCCATCATCACTACCACAACAAAAAAACAGACTATATTCGTAATAAAGACTTGTCTGAAAAGTATTTTGACTCTGTGCCTAATACATTAAAATCTTGTAAGTAGAAGTGAAATTTGCGAACAGAATAGTACACAGTCAGTATGCGGTGGACTAAATTTATTTTGTATTTATTAACTTCATCAACTCCTAGGTCACACCAAACTTAATTTGGTTTGCTCTTTGAGCATGGAAACAGGTATTACTGACTGTTACGATCCTTAATATATCTATCTATTTTCTCAGCAATCTGACATCTCAATTAAACACAAAATCACTTCAGTTAGAATTCACTTTTTGTGATACTATATGTAATATTACTGAATTATGAAAGGGATACTATCCTTTAAATCCCTTTTAGATTCTCATTGATACATTCCAGGCTTTGTCCTTTAACTGTAGGAACAATCAATCACCCAAATTATCTTAAAATCTGTTTAAATCTGTAGTTATAAACATAACTACATAGACATAAAAATCTATGATGGGCTATATACTCTATAGACACAATGTTTTATTACATAGATTAATATGAATCTATGACACACAAACCCTCAGTTTAATTTTAATTATGTTCTAAAATATAAGTGCCAGTGATTGTATATACAGATTCCCTTCTTGAATACTTATTTGTTAAACATGATATTTGAAATATGATATAAAAATCAATGTTAATAAATTCTTTAATAAAAAAATAGAACCACTAAAATTTAGTTATCTTAAATACAAAGTACAGCCAACCATACTACCTGATACTGAAAATCCTCAACACAGCAAAAACTAACTTTTTTTTATGCATCCAAGCCTTTTCAAGTATTATGGCAGCTGTATGTGCGCAATGGCAATAAACGAACAAAACTTAGGGCCAGGAGTTTGGCCTAGTGGTAGAGTGTCTGCCTAGCATGCACTAAGACCTGGGTTCAATTCCTTGGTCCCACATAAATAGAAAAAAGCCAGAAATGGTGCTGTGGCTCAAGTGGTAGAGCTCTAGAGTTGACGAAGTCCAAGGACAGTGCTCAGACCCTGGGCTTAAGCCCAGGACTAGCCAAAAAAAAAAAAAAATATATATATATATATGACCAAAATAGAAAGCTTTTTAAAAAAATGAAGCTGGGTCAGGCACTGGTGGTTTACTTGTAATCTTAACTACTCAGGAGGCTGAGATTGCGCTTTGAAGTCAGCTAAGGAAAAAAGCTCCGTAAGAGGGCTGGGAGTTTGGCCTAGTGGCAGAGTGCTTGCCTAGCATGCACGAAGACCGGGGTTTGATTCCTCGGTACCACATACATAGAAAAAAAAGCCGGAAGTGGTGCTGAGGCTCAAGTGGTAGAGCTCTAGCCTTGAGAAAGTCCAACGACAGTGCTCAGGCCCTGAGCTCAAGCCCAGGACTGGCAAAACAAACAAACAAACAAACAAACAAAAAACACAACTCCGTAAGATTCTTTTTACAAATTAACCAGCAACAAGCCAGAAGTGGAGCTGTAGCTCAAGTGGTAGAGCACCAGACATCAGCAAAAAATACCATAAGAGACAGAGCCCAGGCCCTGAATTTTATTTCAGAACATTCAGTATTAGATGTAACTATAGAAATCACTATAATTCTAAAACGATTAGCTTTATATTTAGGCAATATATTTTTGTACCTGATAATAATATCGAAGAACCCAGCAAAGACCTTCAACATAAGACTGTACAACCTTACGTCGAAATTTTTCATCAGCTGCATCAACATCAAATTTGTTCTTGTAGTACCGTTGCTTCCAACCAGCCTCCCATAACCTAATAAGCAGGTAAAACCAGTTTATGTTTAATTAATACACTTGCAATATTAAGATTTTTTTACCGATTTATATCTCAAATCAAGTTATACTTAATATCAAGGAGAAATGTGAAGTTAATATAGTCATGTAATTTATTTCTAAGAGTCTATTTTCGTAGGATTTATTTAAGACAGTCAAAATATGAAAAAAATCCAAATACCGATTCTGACAAGTCTGTTACAAAACTGGATTTTAAGAAAGAAAAACCTCTTATGAGGTATGCACAAGAATGCTTGTGCGGGGCACAGTGGTTCACGACTATAATCCTAGCTACTCAGGAGGCTGAGATCTGAGGATCTCGGTTCAAAACCAGCCCAGGCACAAAAGACCGTGGGACGCTTATCTTCAATTAACCACTAAAAAACCAGAAGTAGTGCTGTGGCTCAAGGGGTAGAGAGTGACAGCCTGGTGCTAAAGACCTCAGGAATAATGTGTAGGCCCAGGAATAGGGTGGTAGCTTTGAGCTGAAGAGCTCAGGGACAGCGCTCAGGCCAAGTTCAAGCCCCATGACACACTGTGCTCAAAATTTTAATACCATTTTACATGTGTTTTTCTTTTTCTTTCTTTTTTTTCATTATCCAATAACTTTAAAACTACTTTTTATAGCTGACCATGGCAGTGCATGCAGACCTCTAATTCTAGCATTTAGAACTCATTCATATCATTTTTCTCTCAACTCTTTGTTTTTTTTTTTTTTTTTTGCAAGGTTGAGATAAAATCCAGAGGCTGGCAGGTGCTAAGCAACCATTCTACTGCTGAGTCCTGTAACACACATTGGCCTCCAACTCTCAATCCTGTCTCCTAAAATTCTAGGATTACAGGTATGCACCATTGTGAGCAATTCCTAAAATTTTAGCAAGCTAAAATTTAGTATTTTGCATTGAGAGTTCAAACCTGGTCTTAGTTACAGGAAAGGTGTTAATAATATTTTATAATTCTGGATCACTTTAATTATCTATTATGAATTTCAAATATACAGCTAAGAGGAAATCCCACTCATGAAATAAAACTGTGCATACTCAAGTTTGTAGTTTTAACAAAACAATGATGAGAATTAGTTTTGTGTATATTTTACTGTGGGGAAAAGCCTTTTCAGTTGAGAAGATTAAAGTAAACTGCATTACTGTCCAAGTGAAACAACTTTCTAGCTAAGCAGCTTGAAAATTTAATCTCCAAACAGTAACATTCAGATCACATCTTCAGAGCTAAATGCCTCGTGTCTAGCATCGTGATCCAGGGCCTGGTCTCAGAGGACAATGTGGCTTGGAAGATGAAAACCTGCATGCATGCTAATCTAGATACTTGGGGGCTAACAGCTATAGCTTATACATCTCACTGGAATTTACTGACTATTCTAACTCTCCACATTAATTACTGATGGATAAAAAGATCACAGGTGTGAGTCTTAAGGCACTGCTGCTCTAAGCTAAACAGCATTAATTAGACTACATTTATTTCAGCAATTTGCTAAAAGTGCTCCTAAAAAATAGTTTTACCTGACGTTATCCTCTGGCTCCGGTTCACTGTCACTGTCTTCTGCTTTTCTCTTAATTCCTCCTATTGGAGATGGGGAGCCATCAGATGTGAAACTTGTATTAGGAGATACTGAAGGACTCTGCAGACAATTATGATATTACAGAAGGATTTCATTACTCATTTTACACAAGAAGACACATCCAATTGGCATTATCTACTATGCTTCACAGGCACACATTTTAAAAAGTCGTTATTAATTAGATATAGTAAATATATTTAGAAAGTATAAACTGATCTTGTCCAATTCTAACCTCCTCTCCAAGAGTAATACAAAAGAGTGTCATATGCTTAAACTCAAGGAATTAACACAATTAAGAGAAAAATAGCTCAAGGTACAGCACTTGGATTATTTTCCTTTGGTAATCATTTTCACAGCAAAATTCGTAAAAAAGAAAAAAGTAAAGTCCTAAGAAGAAAAACATACACATATATGTAACATACCAAAAAAACAACAACAGGAAATAGTCAATGTTATATTTAGTAAGAATGTTATTCAACATTAAGGGTTCAACCTAGTACAACGAGTCTAGAAAGTAGTGCGATTCTGCCCAATAATTGTTAAGTAAAATTCAATGCATAATATTATTAGTCACCTTAGTTTTTATTTGAAAAAAAGCACATTTTTTATTAGCATTACTAATACTTGGATGCCACATTAAATTCAGTATTAGTTTCTTTTTGGGCCAAATTCAATTAATTCAACAATAAGGTCTTAAATATTTTTATATTTAATTTAAAAAATTAAAAGAGAGCATTCTGCAACTTTAAGTTAAATGAACAAAAATGGAAATGGCAAAAACATGTTTACAGTAAAGTTTTCATTCTATTATTGACAACATATTAAAAAACTCAAGCAAACTGAATTATCTCAAAATTGAGAATTATTTTAACAGTACTCTAAAACGTTAATGAGGAGACACTTCATATCTTAAGCCCAGAATAGTGAAATCCAAGTAATGCTATACTTCACATAGACAGTGCTCAGACCCTGACTTTAAATCCAGGACTGGCAAAAAAACACACACACACACACACACACACTAATTAAAAGAAATAATTAGCCACTCCTAGCTACTCAGGAAGCTGAAATCTGAGGGTCAAGGTTCAAAGCCAGCCTGGGCACAAAAGGACTTGAGACTCTTATCTCCTATTAACCCCTAGAAAACATGGCAAGTGGGGTTTGGCTCAAGGGTAGGGCGGTAGCCTGGCACTGAAGAGCTCAGGGACAATGCCTAGGCCCAGGGGTAGGGTGGTAGCCTTGAGCTGAAGAGCTCAGGCATAGCACCAAGGCTGAGTTCAAGCCCTATGATCCACAAAAAAAAAAAAAAAGCAAAGAAAAAGAAAAAATTAGTGCAAGCAAGTACTTATGTACTTTGAAAATGAGACAGGTATTTTTAGTCACACAGAACTGAATTTGTAGTGCCAAGTTTTATCTTTATTTGATGTATGGCTCTAGACAATTTAGCCTTCTCTGAAGATGGTGACAGCAATGTTTTATCTCTATACAGATTATTTTAAGGATTAAATGAAATAGTACATGTCATAAATTATTAAGCCATATGCTGCTTGTCTAACACATATGGTTTGGGTAAGACAGTGAATTATCACTATTTATTAATACACTTGTATTTAATTATAAATGTGGCATTCTTATCGACTACATAGAAAAGTCATAATACTTCCCCAGGCTGATTCTTCCTATCTTTCAATGTAAAAAAACAATATGTACAAGGACTTGAATTTAATCCTCAGTACCAAATGAAATACACTAAAGATGAACAACAGTGAACTTTTAAGAATATAAGCTGTTTATCACTTAATGCTAAATATGTGCTCGTCTGCTTCTACCAGTAAGTATATGCATTTCTGAACATACTATATTCACACAAATTTAAAACATTTTTTTTTCTGGCTGTAATGGATTTTGAACTGCTATGCAGGCATCTACCTCCTCCAAAGCATATGTGTAGCACATATACTAAAACTAGGATAACAGGGAAGATCTGTATGGCTCCTGAGCAAAAATGACATACAAAATTGTGAAGTATTCTGTATTGAAAACCAAGCAAACAAAGGATAGCCTCCGCGATAATAATACCACAATTTACAATGCAATATTTGAAGCTTCATGTATGAGGAAATAAAATACCTATCAGATAGTATTAACAATACTGTCAAGTATTAAGTATTAGATATTAAAGTCTACCCACTATAACCAACAGGCTGGGGGGAAAAAACAGCAACAACCAAAAAAACCACACACACACACACACACACACACACACACACACACACACACACACACCCCAACAACAACAAAAACCAACTCTAAAACCTGTAACTTTACAGACTTCCTTTAAAGACTTGACAATTTGGTATCATGAATTCTTTAAGCTTGGAATATTCTAAAAGTGAAAAAGCCAGTCTCTAAATGCTAATTCAGTATCTGTCTCTATAGAAATAATTGTTAAGAATGGATAAAACAAAATAGAGTAAGCAACCTAATTACTAATCTCCCCATTCCTTCTTCCACAGGAGACATGGATCAATAGAGTAGCTCTATGGATCAAGTCTCATGGAGCCTGAATATAGCATTGAAATCCATCTCAAAGCACATAAAACTGTCAAATTTTATGTCTGAGGGCCTCTTTGAGATTAAGATAAAAATACTATTTGGGGATCTCAGCAACTCTCAGATCTCTACAGGAATGTAATCATATAATTTCAAATGGTAGATAAGAACTTATATTCTACTCAGCTTTGACTTCAATCTGTTTTCTTGATTTACAATGTCCTACTTATTAGTTATACAAGAGAACAAAAACCTCTAAATCAATGAATACAACAGAAACCCAGGCTGCTTCCCTCAGAAGATACGAAGTTTCACTTTGAAAACTACAAATCCTGAAGTGTATAGGTGTAAATTAATATCAATACAAGCTAGATCAATCTTCCAATAAACCAAAAATTTCACATGTAGTTTCCTTTTGTAATAAGGGATGCATGAATCAACAGAAAAATTACAGAGTAATAACATTAAAATATCCGAACATGTAATTTCCTGATATTTCATAACAAAAGTATCTACAATATTTCAACTTCTTTCCTCTACTATCAGTTCACAGTTCATGGTCTCTTCCCTCACTCTGAGTTCATGGCAGTTGCTACATAGACTAAGGACAGCAGAGTGGGTGGACTTTTTTTTTTTTTTTTGCCCGTAGAGTGGATTATAAGGCAAGGAGGGATACATACAGTAAATCCACTCAGTTCCTGAACTTACAAACAGGAAGTAACTAGAGTTTGAATCATAAAATAGTATGTCTGAATTGTACAGTTAGGGCTTAAGATGTAATATATGCATTTGAGAATCTAAGAAACAACATTTTGAAAATATTCATAAGTAAGCTGGGCACAGTGGCTCATACCTGCAATACTAGCTACTCAGGAGGCTGAGAGCTAAGGATCTTGGTTCAAAGCCATCCTGGGCACTAAAGTTCATGAGATTCTTCTCTCCAATTAACCACCAGAAAACTGGAAGTGGTCCTGTGGCTCAAGGGATAGAGCACTAGCCTTGAGCTGAGGATCTCAGGGACAATGCCCGGGCCCAGAGTTCAACTCCCACAAGTGACCAAAAAAAAAAAAAAAAAAATGTTCATAAATGATCTTTAGGATGAAGAAATAAAGGACCAAGCTTTGCCTTTTTCTCTTCCCTTAAGTTTGACTCTTAGACATCTCAGTCATGCTTCTAATATCCTGCACTCCCCAGTTCTTTAGGGTAGAGGAAAAGTCATATTTGCATTACTTGAACACTGCGGTACGGTTTATATTCATATACATCAATTATCCCATGCTTTTCTTTTACATCAAAAGATAGATTTTAATAAAGTAAAAATTAAAGAAAAAAGCTCATAAAACAGCCTCAGGGGAGGGGCCAGGAGTTTGGCCTAGTGGTAGAGTGCTTGTCTAGCATGCACAAAGACCTGGGTTCATTTCCTCAGCACCACATACATAGAAAAAAGCCAGAAGTGGTGCTGTGGCCCAAGGGTAGAGCTCTAGCCTTGAGGAAAAAGTCCAAGGACAGTGCTCAGGCCCTAAGTTCAAGCTCCACAAACTGGCAAAACAAAACAAAACAAAAAACCAAAACAGCCTCAGGGGGTTGGGAGTTTGGCTTAGTGGTAGAGTGCTTGCCTAGCATGCACAAAGACCTGGGTTCAATTCCTCAGTGGTGCTGTAGCTCAAAAGAGGTAGGGCAGCAGCCTTGAGGAAAAAGCCCAAGGACAGGATTCAGACGGTAAGTTCAAGCCCCAGGACTAGAAGAAAAAAAAAAAAAAATGGGCCATCAGCCTTAGGTTAAGTGATAAAATTGAGACAAACAACTCCAAGAAGAATCCTGTATTTATCACTCTTCAATGCCACACAAAAGTGAGTCACTTACAGAGTTATTCTGCATCCTCATTTCATAGGCTGCTTGTCTTGGATTACTGGCTACTTGAGAACCTGGTGAATTTCTTGCACCCAAGGCATGAGGGGTTAATATTCCACTAGGAGTAAAAGCTGGTTGATCTCTCTGACATAAATGGGAATAATTAAAGAAATTAAAATTAAATCAGAACAACACAGGTGGCAAAAAACAAGGACAATGAAATAACAGCGTTCTCCCCCCAACCCTAACCCCTTAATCATTGAACTACTATAAAAGACCAAATGGATTTCCATTAACACTACAGAGTTATCTGCAGTTTGAGTTGATGGCTATTTATATTCTGCAAACAACAGTCTATAATACTTAATTCTGGCTTAAAAGTACATATTATACACTGTTGTAGCACATAGTGTCAATTTGTTTCATTAGCTAATCCAATGTCTACTTAAAATTTTAGAAAACACTCAACAGAATTATAAGCAAAGGAAATAATATAAGAATAAACATTTGGGGCCTGGAGTGTGGCCTAGTGGTAGAATACTTGCCTAGCATGAACAAAGACTGGGGTTCAATTACTCAGTACCACATATATAGAAAAGCCAGAAGTAGTGCTGTGGCTCAAGTGATAGAGCATTAGCTTTGAGAAAGCCCAAGGACAGTATTCAGGCCCTGAGTTCAAGCTCCAAGACTGGCAAAATAAATAAGAATAAAGATTTTTAATAAAAATTTTAAAAATAAGATTTTTTAAAGTCAAGTGTGACTTATACTGATGCCTATCACCTTACTAAGATTTAAAGCAAATTAATGAGATATTTAAGTACATGTAAAAAGTAGTATTTCATGGATGACTAGTAAAATAGATGCTGACTGAAAGAAAATAATCATAATAGTAATATGTAATGTAAGTGGCATTAAACCTACACGCAACAATTTTTAAAAACTCTACTTTTCTCTTCCAGTTTCCTGAAGTTGTTCAACTCCAATAAAACATAACAAAAGTCAGTCCCTAATTCCATGACTTTGTGAATGGTACCAAGTGAAGGATATACTTTTTTGTGTGTGCCAGTACTGGAGTTTAATCTCAGGGCCTGAGTGCTGTCCATGAGCTTTTTTGTTCAAAGCTAGGGGTGTATTACCACTTGAGTCACAGCTCCACTTCCAGCTATTTTAGTGGTTAATTGGAGATGAGCCTCGAAGACTTCTGCTCAATCTGGCTTTGAACTGTGATCCTCAGATCTCACTCAGCCTCTTGAGTAGCTAGTATTATAGGTATGAGCCATCAGTACCCAAGCCAGCAACACTTAATACTTTTTGAATCAGCACTGATAGGGCAAATTGAGAAGACAAACAGGAGCAGGAGGGGAAGGGGATCTGAAGTGCACAGCTAGAATCAGACCACAGTACAGTTCCTGGAAAGCCAAACTAAGGTAGAACTGGGTTGTGAATGATTTCAGAGCAGGGAAACAACAGTTTTAGAGTACTGTGTTCTAGGAAGATATAAATGACAAAAACGTCGGAATAAAAAAAGACTAATAACTTTCAAGAGGATTTAGAGTTGATTACTTTCATTACAAAACAAAAACCTATTGTAAATAAATGTAATAGTTAAATAATCACAGCTTCCCATCTCCTGTCCATCAAGCATATCCCAATTCCACACTGAGATCGGACTTCTTTAAAAACGGAAAGCAATTTTCTCTCCCAAAGTAATAAAGGAATAAAGTTATTGTGATGAATACTTTTTTCAAAAACTGTAAACTAATAGCCAATTTCATATTAAAAACTCACCTTCATCCTTTTTCTTTTTTCTCTCTGTCGTCTTCTAAAACTGTCCTAAAAGTATAAAATCCACATAGTCTGTCAAATAATTACACAAAAATGTCAGAGTTAAACATTACCAGGAATGATTCAGAAGGCCATTTTTTTTTTAAGTTTTAAAGGAAGATCCAAAAAGTTTATGTATATAATTAAACTATGAAATAAACTATATAATCAAAGTGTTGCTAAGACTTTAGATCAACAGAAAGAAATGTTAGATACAATTGTTCCTCATAAATTTTAATTTTTTTGACATTTCAGGAAAGTGAAAGAGCCCTGGACAGAAGAAGGTGCAAAAGTGGAGAAGATATAAATAAGAAAACAATCAAGTTTTAGCTAAGTGTAATTACATCAGATTACCATTTTATGAAGATCTGTAAAAGAGACTGTTACATTATTAAGTGCTTAGCAGTTCCCAACTCTATAGCATTGAATGTCACAAAAGAAAAAAAAAGAAATATGCAAATACTAACTCTTAACTTCCAAAAAATTCACTAATGGATAAGAGAAATTCAGTATGCACTGCTTACTCTGGGACAATTTAATACACAAAAATGTCTGGTCCAGCCAGGCATGGTGGCTTAAGCCTGTAATCCTATCTACTCAAGAAGCTGAGATCTGAGGATCAAAGTTCAAAGCCAGCCCAGGCACAAAAGGACCTGAGACTCTTATCTCCAATTAATGTCTACAAAAAGGGAAGTGGGTAGGCCGTTAGCCTTGAGCTGAAGAGCTCAGGGACAGCACCCAGGCCAACTTCAAGCCCCATGACCCACAAAAAAAGTCTGCTCCATGTTGATTCTCTTCCTCTCAGTTCAGATCAGAGGGTACCCAAGGTTTTAACTTGGGGTTCACCCATATGCACACTGGGCCACTGCAAGGCTTCATATGCTCATCCTCAATTTTTCCTAGGTATCACTGTTTTGAAAGGACTTCTAAAATGCCAGGACTTACATAGAGGCCTAACAGGGGGCTAATAGGTATGGCAAGCATGGCTATCAATTGCCTTTCTGTTTTGCAAGTCAGGCTTGTCAACTGCAATGTAGCATCTTAATGACATCTGAGAATGGTACTTCCCGCCAAGAGAGGAGTTAAGCACTAAATACATAAGGGTATATCTCTAAAGTGACGCTTAAGTAACTTATCCTTCTATGCTGATAACTCTAACAGGACTTCTCCCCAATCAACATCTCCATCTGGTTTATTTTAAACTTAACATGTCCCAAATGGAATTCCTGCACATGCTTTTACTCCTTTCACTCCAAGTCCTTCTCATAAAGGTCACTCAGAAAATGCCATGGAGCCATTCTTTTTTTTTTTTTGTCCAAGACTGGAACTTGAACTCAGTTCCTGATCCTTTTGCTCACTGTTGCTCTATGGAGCCATGCTTCAAACCTCCCTGTGGAGTCATTCTTGATACATTCCTTTCTCTCACATTCACAATCCATTTGCCAATTCCCTTGGTTCTACTTTCAAAGTACACTGAAGGACCTGAGGCATAGCACAAGTGGAGAGTGCTACCTCAGTTCAAAGCCCAGTATCTCTAAAAAAAACAAGCGAAAATACTCAGAATCTACCTCTTATCACCTCCAGTACCACTTTCTAAACTGGGTTACAATGTAAAAGCCTCCTCATCTCCAGGCTCACTTCTGATTTTGCCTCTACAGTATAGCTAGTTAACATAGTTAACTGACAAGATCTTTTTATAATGTCAGATCTCAGCATCTTTTTTCTTTTCTCTCTTTTGGCCAGTCCTGGGGCTTGAACTCAGGGCCTGGGCATTGTCCTTGGACACTTTGCTCAAAGCTAGTCTTGTCACTTTTCTACTTAAAATTTTTACTAATGCACTAATAAAAGCTAAGGTTCTTAGAATGATCTGAAGGATGCCACCAGACCTGGATTTCTAACGTCTTTCTGACCTTATCTTTATTAGTTTCCCCTTGCTTCCTCTGCTCCTGCTACACTGACTTGGCATTGGCTAGTCCCTTAGTCTCAAGTGCTTTTAAGTCTTGCATGGCATAGTCAGCTGTCAGTGAGGGCTTCTCTTGTCAACTTTTCTAGAATTGCAACCTCTCCATTACTACCTTCCCACATATTTCTTCATCTGCTTTTTATCTTCATCTACCATCTTCTCTATCATATTATAATACAATTTACTTGGTTACTATATATTATTCATGTAAGCTCCAAAAGGACAAAAATGTTTGTTTAGTTTTTGTTGCTATATTATTAACACTCAGAATTGTGACTGGCTCACATTAAATAAGCATTTGTAAGTTAAAAAAAAATCAATGCTAATTAGCACCATCACATTTCTGGCCTAAATGCTTTTGTTTTTCTATCATGGGGTTTGAATTTAGGGCCTGGTCACTAGTCCTGAGCTCTTTTGCTCAAGGCTAGTACTCTACCACTTTAAGCCACAGCTCTACTTCTGGCTTTCTGGTGGTTAATTGGAGATGAGTCTCACAAACTTTCCTGCCTGGACTAGCTTTGAACAGTGATCCTTAGATCTCAGCCTCCGGAGTAGCAAGGCTTACAGTTTTAAGCCGCTGGCATACAGCTAAATGTTCAATTTTAGTAACAGATATTCCTGTACTCTCCTTCTAAATCCATATTTGCTGACCTACTAAGTATATCTAAGGGATATAGCAGAACAGCATACTCCTAGCTTGGACCTCTTGGACCTCACTGATCTTTCATCTTTTTTTTAAACCTATGAACTCCTTTGGAAATCTGTTAAAAGCCATAGACACACTTCTTTAACACTGAATTTCTGAAGGTTTTCCCTGATGTCCAGCCATGTGGAAGGATAGTATATAACTTTCAGCACACTTATAACAAAATCAACGCTTTAAAATATCCTCTTTACCAGGTCAACTAGAAACTATTAATGAAATCTGAATCACTAGGTAGCTATCAAATTCTATGCATTTTACTCTAGTGTTAAGTATTAATCATACTAAATGATAGAGTCTGCTAAAGCCACATATAAGAACTATTCTAACATGTACCATACAGTAAGTACACATATGCTTTTTTTTTGGGTGCTAGTGCTAGGCTTGAACTTAGGCCCTACACACTGCTCCTTAGCTTTTTCTTAAAGCTATCATTTTATTACTTGAGCCACAGTTCTACTTCTAACTTTTTGGTGGTTAACTGGAAATAAGACTCTCACAGACATTCCTGACTGGGCTGGCTTTGAACTTGATCCTCAGATCTCATCTTTTTTTTTCTCAAGGCTAGAGTCCTACCATTTGAGCCACAACACCACTTTCAGCTTTTTCTATGCATATGGTACTGAGGAATTGTGCATACTAGGCAAGCACTCTACCACTAAGCAAAGCTCCTGGCCCCAGATCTCATCTTCTTGAGTAGCTAGGATTACAGGAATAAGGAACTAGTACCCAGCTTGCTTTTTTTTTTTTTAAATATAAATGGCACTAGATGAAGTGAAACTATTATAATTGTTGAAAACTGGGTTTAGAATACCTATTCTAAACATTCACTATCCCAGGCAAAGTTAGGCCTATAATTAAAATTTTATAATGAAAACTCTTGCAGTCATAGAAGACTACCAAATACTAAAGAAAGCAATCAAAACACTGATGCTCACGATTACATTACTGCTGATATATTATGATAGTACAAGACACCCAAAGAGGTTAAAAGAACAATCACAGGATCATCACAGCCTATTAGAGACAGGAGCAATTGTAGCTACTGCAATAGAAACACTTTACCTCATCATCCTTTCTCTTTTTAAAAATGCTATCCTCAACTTCACCAACTGCTAACATGATCATCTGTACTCTCTGCAGATTGACATAACCACTTTCTGTAAGGTAACCCTGTAAATGATAAAATACATGTAAAATGATCTTCTTAGAAAGCAAACACATCTGTTTTAAAATCATTCAAGAGGAAACTCACCCCAGTTTTGTGCACCACGTTTTTGTATATGTTAACCAAACGGTCAATTGCACCTTCCCTGTCACCAGGAGACAAACGCACATTAGGACCAATAGATTTTGTAAAGTCAAGAAGGCTAAAATAGTAGTTAGAAAATAAAACCACATGAATATACATACCTAATCTCTAACGATGGCAAGTGAGGGAGGAAGTCATTTCCCACAAAGAAGCACATGAACACCCAGTCATCAATGCTTCTTTCCACATCAAATGTGAATGGCAGGCTGGCCATGGTCAGTTCTCTTTCCAAATACTATAATCGAGAAAGAATGCTGCCATTAAAGCTTTCAAAAGATACTCTATTTAACATGTCAGTTTCCAGTAGCTGTTGATACATACCTCACGGAGAACATTCAGCCGGAGGAAGATAAACTCTCCTTCTGCACAAGGAAGACTATCTGCAAGTTCATCATGCTGCAAGAATGAGAGTGGCGATTAAACATTTGTACGTTTGTTAAGAAAGGCAAGCAATACTTTAAATCTTTTTCTAAAAAAGATCCATTTTAATTATAAGAAGCCCACGATTTTTAAATAAAAATTACCCATAAACTAAATCATACTTAGACAAGGTATTATTAAACTTACTACCTGGCCCAATGCAGCACGAAGTTCCAACCCAAAGGGCCAAATAGAAAATATTTTAGCCTTTATTGTACACATATGGTCTCTAATACATTTTTTTCCATGTTTTATTATGTTTTTACATCCATTTAAAACCTGAAAACCAAAGACTCTGGTAGCACAAAAGAGACAAGAATCTGAAGAGAGAAATAAAAAAAGAACAAAACCAAGAACCACAAAGGAGTTGGTGGGAAGGCAAAACACTATAAAGAAACAAAGCCAGCAAACAAAAAGCAGCAAGGTGTTCTAAGCCAAGGCTGTCCCAGAGGGACAGAGAAGGCTGAAGACTCCATTGCAAGGTAATACAGATGCTCCTAGCAACAGAATGCCAATTCTATCTTCAGAAATAGTTCACATATCCCACAGCCTTAATCCCAGTACTGGGATTTGTGAAACAGCTATTACTTCTACTATGGAAGGCTAACCTTGTGAATAATAAAGGCATTTTGCCATACCCACTACCTCAGAGAGTACTATTAGGACATCATCTTTAGGGAATGTCTATTGTTCAAAACTGAGTTTCTCCAGGGAGCTCAGAATTAGGAGCAACCATTGCTCAAAGAGTCTAATGCTACCATGCCAGAGTCTGGGTCATGAGAGGTGGTTGAGAAAAAAGAGATTATCTAATAGGACCCAGCAGAGAAGTTTAAAGTGTGAGAAACTACATTGTCAGCTTAGGCACCAGAGGTAACTGCTCAGGATGACTGGCAAAGACCGGTAAAAGAAGCACAAGACTCCCAGGTTAGCCATGCAGCAGAGTTAAGAGTATATGGTAACCATGGAAGCTTCTCCAGTGACTGTGGAAGTGGAGAAAAGAGTTGCAAATCAAAATGTTTGTCAGAGGTGCCATTAAAGGCAATTGGGATGCTAAAGATTCAGTTGCTAGAGTTATCGAAGTGGCCAGGAGGGATGCCCCTCATCTCAGTCCAGAGCTGCAACAAAGTATTTAGCCTGAGGGTTATTAAGTAATTTATTTACAGGGACTACCCTCTGGCTCCACATGTTGACAGCTGGATAGGTCAGAACCCTATTTGTTTTCTGTTTTTGTTTTATTTTGTATTACAAGTGCATGTTCAACTTTTTTCTTCTCTCCTTCCCTGATACACCCTGAACACAGGATTATAGATCTTTTTGAGTTATCTCACTCTACTTCTCAGTAACCTCTTTCTATTAAGCTTAGCTGCCACCCTTCTGTTCCCTGTATAACACTTGTATTACTTATTATTTTCTCCCAGTGCCAGCCACTCTGCTTAACCAAGGAAGATCTTTCTAGATCACAAAGATACACCTTTGCTTTTATGTTCATCTAACAATACCAAAACCGTAGTGGTGACTATTCTTTACAGATTGCCACAAAAACAAGATTGTAGTTTCTTAACTGCAATAGCTTTTACGGCCATGTTTTGTCACCCTGGGTGGAAAAGAAGACTGAATAGTGCCTTCAGCAATGAAACTGAATGCTTGACTATTGAGACACACATTTCCAATTTACTAAAGGGAAAACAAGCACTTGTTGAGAAATCAGTAACTAAAAAGACAAAAGAATGAAACCTCTGGCTAAATTCTAGGCCCCAGATGTATAAATATCAGGGGGGAAAAAAATCACAAGACTCATGAGTAAAAGAGACAATCTGTCTCACTCAAAAGTCAAGAGCTCCACATCAGACTTGATAAAAAAGAAGAAATTACTTTTTTTTTTTTAAGTGGCAAGAATAATAAATTAGGGGCTGGGAGTTTGGCCTAGAGGTAAGTGCTTGCCTAGCATGCATGGAGACCAGGGTTCAATTCCTTGGTACCACATACATTTAAAAAGCTGAAGTGGTGCTTTGGCTCATGTGGTAGAGCGCTGGCCTTGAGAAAGCCCAAGGACCATGCTCAAGCCCCAAGTTCAAGCCCCAGGACTGGCAAATCATCATCATCATCATTATCATGAGAAGATGATATAAGCAGCTGAGAGAATTCAAAGAAGATACAAATGAACAGGTAACTGAGCTCAAAGAAGACAATGCAGATTATGAAAAGAGAATTCTAAAAATATAAAAATCCTGACTTTTTGCTCAAGTATAAATAAAAAATTCAATCAAAAGAGTAACTAATAGACTGAACAAGATGATCAGGATTGAAAATGAAACAGATGGAAAGAACATTGTAAGATCTCTGGTGCCAGGTGCTGGTGGCTCACACCTACAATCCTAGCTATTCAGAAGGCTGAGATCTCAGGATCATAGTTCAAAGCCAGCTTGAGCAGGAAAGTTCTCTCTGGGCAGGAAAGTCTATGATTAACTACCACAAAACCAGAAATGATGCTATGCTTCAAAGCATTAACTTTGAGCACAAAAAGCTCAGGGACAGTTCCCAGGCCCGGAGTTCAGCCCCACAACCAACAAAAAGATCTGAAACACTATCAAAAAAGACCAAACCAACAACTCATGGATATAAGAAGAGATACAAAAGTAAAGGCATAGGTAACCTATTCAATAAATAGCAGAAATTTTACCCAACCTTGAGAAAGAGATGGTTATCCAGGTGGAGGTGGCTTACGGAATTCAAATAGACAAAGTTAGAGAAGAAATACCCTATACATATATACATATATACATACATACATATATTTATATGTATATATATACATAGACACATATTAGTTAAAATACTAAATATTAAAAGCTACAAAGCAAAAGATTTTCAGTTAAAATACTAAATATATGGAAGATTAAAAGCTACAAAGCAAAAGTAATTTTCACATACAATGGCAAACTTGCTAGAGTAACAGTACATTTAACACAAACTTTAAATGCAATGACAATCTAGATTAGTGTAGCCAGTGATGCTATTCTTCATAATTGAAGAATAATAACCTTCCATGAAAAAGTTAAAAGAATTTGACTACAACTCAACTGCAAATAATGCTACAAAAACTACACAGAAAATTAAAACAGGAAAGAGTAAATCCCACTAGACAATTATAAAGTAGTAAGAGAAGAATAGGCAAAAGGTAAACATCAAAAAAACAATAAAATGACAGGAAATAGAACACACTTTTTACTAGTCTCAACTTTCTGATCTACAGATATAAACACACTGGTGCAGCTTTAGATCTAAGGATCAAGGTTCAAACTCAGCCAAGAATTAACCACCAAAAAGAGAGAAGCGGAAATGTGGCTCAAGTGGTAGAGCACTTACTGAGGAAAAAAAAAAAAAAGCTCAGGAACAGCACCAGGTCCCGAAATCAAGCTCCACAATCAGCACACACAAGACAAAAAGATGTAAAACAGGGCCAGGAGGGCAGCCGAGTGGAAGAATGCTCTCCTAGCATGCACGGGGCCCTGGGTTCAATTCCTTGGTACCACATACGCAGAAAAGGCCAGAAGTTGTGCTGTGGCTCAAGTGGCAGAGCACTAGCCTTAAGCAAAAAGTGTCCAAGGACAGTGCCCAGGCCCTGAGTTCAAGCCTAAGAACTGGTTAAAAGAAAAAAAAAGACATAAAACAGTAAGTTGGATTAAAAAGATCTCATTATTTGCTGTCTATAAGAAACACAATTCACTGAAAAAGGCTTAAAGGACCCCCCCCCCAAAAAAAATCCAACCTAAGAGACCCTGAAGTAGTTATACTTTATACTTATATTTGACAAAACAGATTTTAAACTGAAACTAGTCAGAAGAGACAAAGGTCACTTCATATTAATAAAGGGAAAATCTAGCAAGAGGAAACAGTAATTAACATACACACACTGACAGATCTCAACAGTAATAGACAACTTCAATATCCTATTCTCACCAATACTGTAGATGAATCATACAAACCAAAAAGGAAAAGCAATAGAAAAATCGAACAACACTATAGACCAAATAAACTTAACAGACTATATAATATTTCACATAACAGTTGCTTAATACACATTCCTTTGGGTAGACCATGGAACTTTCTCCAAGCTAGATATGTAATATGCCTTAGTAAATACCAACAGATTGAAGTAATTCCCTGTATCTCAGCAGACCATAAAAATACAACTATATATAAAAACTATGTTTATTGGAGGACTGTTAGGATTACCGAACCATGATCTATGTCTAACTAATATTAAAATTTTTATTCCACAGAATATATGGAATCATGCTGTATTTCTTTTTAATTTTTCACTATTTTTCCTATACTGTTATCCTTAAAGCATAAGCCATTTAAAGGCAACTGGACATAACAAAGAAAACTCAAAATACCCAGAAACTAGGATTAACTTAAAAGTATCATAAAGTTTTAACATATCTGATCAATAATTTCCAACTTCTGCAAACACCAACTTCTACACTCAAAAGACAGCATTAACTATGAGAACTTAAAAGGAGACAGTCTATATTAGAAATTATATAAAGTTGAACAAGTGTGTGTATACATGTTTTTCTTTTTTTTTTATATACATTTTTTTTTCCCAAGTATTTTAAAAGATCCATCTCTATGAAGAGTAGTTTGAAGCAACTCTCATCTCAAAGGTCTTACCTTTCCCTTCTTTTCTCTTGGCAAACCTTCACAATCCTTGACCTCATGTCCAAATTGATTACAAAGACCACATGGTTTGGGTTTGTTTGGTTTAAACTCTTCTCTAATAATGGTAAAGTTGGGTTCATGTGTAGCAAGGCCAAGCATAATGAGATCAGCTATAGATCAAAGAAAAAAAAAAAACGCACTGAATGCAGAGCACTTTTGAGAGGATATTTTACAC